>NC_135705.1:8586261-8826822 GCF_964276395.1 Gasterosteus aculeatus
GCATTTATTCCACGGGGAGATCAGGAGCAACAAAACTCTATTAATGTATTTAGTCTTACTGGCTGTAAGAATGTAAGCGGGGTCAATTTGCCGGGACACACCGGGAGACAACTCGTGGCCTCAACGGTGGACACCGAGTACTTATTTTGGCAACCGACAAAAATGTTTTCAGTTTCTGGTAATGCGTGGAACAAAGCTTTGATTGTGTAATATATTATAAAAATGGTACGCTGTCCAAGAACCCACACCAACAGATGGAAACCAAGCGATATTCAGCAATCCTGAAAAGAAAAAAGGAACCGCTTGCTTCTTCTGTTGCCGTGAGACACATTATAATTACTGTAAGCATCCAGTTGCTAATTTCCACTTGGAGACGTAGCAGGGATGGGCTCCCGGGGGGGGGGGGGGGGGGGCGCAGTCAGAGGAAGACTGGAAACGAGTGCTGTTATTCACAAAGGGGGAGATTTAGTTAACTGCTAATGTGTAAATCTTGGCATTAGGCAGGAGTGAGATGATTACTGTCCGGATTTAAAGACGTCAATTCTTCAACCTCGAATTAGAACACACAGTTTATTTATTTTTCCACCAGCAACCGGCAGCAGACCACTGTAACGTTGACACATCCGTTGCTCGGTTTCATGCCAAAAAATGAATCCTGGCGTGCAGATGCACTCGCCGTTAACAAATTAAAATAAATAAGTTTCACATGAGTCATTGGCCTGAGGACTAACGCAACACTTTTTTTTAGATTAATCTCCCTAAGATGGATGCACAGACATTGTCTGACACACAAACGCACACACAGGTGGTTGAAGGCACTTTAATCCCAGCTGTCTTTGTGGGAAAATATTGATTCACACATTCTCACATACTCATACTCGGCGTCTCTCTGCGTCTTTTCTGCTTTGTGACAAATGTGCTCTTCTTACACTCTTCCATGTCTTAAAGGCTTTGCCTGACAAGCGAGTGTGATGTAATTAAATCCTGTTTGCTCTGAAAATGATGGATGTCTACTTCCGTGTCAAATGTTGATCCTAACGCTCTCTGTTTTCTGTTCGGAAGGTGCATTATCAATAAGGTCGGTGAGGCCGCTTGGCTCTGTGGCAAACGGATTCCAGCAAGAATAAGTTTATCGATATCACCTGAAGGCGCCCTTTGAGTCCAACGTGCCTCCAACTCGCAAAAAGCCTTTCTCTTTTTAGCCTGATCCATACTCTGTTCGTGTTTCTCTGTGTGTGTGTGTTTGAGAAAAAGAGGCTGGAGAGAGAGTGGATATGTACGCGCACACAGCGTTATGTCATTTCAAACAATCCCCACATTCATTGTTAATTCTGAGTCCTTCATATGGACAAAGCTCTGGACTGCATCATTCACTTTTCTATCTACTCTACTGAAGTCACGCGTGGGTCAAACCTCTTAACTCCTCGGCTCTTCTCTATAAACAAGCAGCATGAGAGCTTTCCAACGGTCTTTAGTACCAAACGCAGTGTTTAGGCTCCTACACATTATCCAGCTGGACCGCACGAGTGGTTCTTAAAACTCACCTCGCCCATATCTTCTTATACAGTTGTTTCTTTCTTTTTTTTAAAGGCACCACAACTCTCACATGCTTTGAGTACAATATTCAACCATCTCACATATGCTTAACATCTCACGTTCAATAAAAATATCTTTTGAATAAAAGTGTCGCGTTTCTGCTCGACAAGCTGTCGGCTTGTGAGGGACTCAAACGCTCAGGCCTCATTATCAACACCAAGCCAACATTCTATCTATTTCTGGCCTTCTGTAAACATCAGAGAAAAAGGTATATTTAATCAAACCCTTATATTCTCTTTACGGACTAAGCCACCAGATGCAACGCTCCATATTGATTTTGAATTCACAGGATTACAACTCTAAAAAAGTACAAGAGGTATTACAACCACAGTACGAGGGAGTTTTATCAGAGTTTTACAGCTGCAATGTTTTCCATTTCATCACATTCACTGTAAGTGAAAGCGACCGAAGGGGGAGGAATAGTTTCAATCTGCTAACCCTTTGGACGGTTTGTCCGGAAGTGGACTCCAAGCTGTGGACTAGAACCGCGCGGATTAGCTGCACCTGAATATAATATTTCAAAATAAATCAATTAACTTCATGCACGGAGTTCCTGGATAAAGCGGCTCTGTAATCTTCTCTCTCCAGCATAAGGAGCTTTCCGTCAACACATTAATTCTGCCCTCTGCCAGGTCAGCTATAGGACAGAATATCACTACAGCCCCCCCCCCGCATCTCTTTTAAGAAATCATATTATACTTCAAATTACAATCACTGTTGGAAGTTATTATTTGACTCATAACAGAAGTTCAGCGGCAGCCGTTTTGCCAGAGAAACTGTCTGTCATCCGCATCCCTGAGACTTGAGCTTCATGAGACCGATGGCGTCTTATTTGATGTCCTCCCACAGCACTCGACGCAACCAGACAGCCTCATCATCAGCCCACTGCCATCCCACTTTTTTTTTGGATGTGAACCAGAGTTGTACAGTCATTAAAATCAGATTCTGTGCAGCCTCTCTGGGGAAGCAGGTGCGATTTTCAAGAAGATAGAAAACCAACGCGGTCCATATGGCCCACTTGTATCATCACAGGTGGACGTGGGAGAGGTCGATTCTACTTAGTCCTGTGGGGGTGGGCGTGGGGGGCCGGACCATCTGGGCTAAGTCCTGTTCCCCTGGGAAGTGAAGTTCGGTCGTTCGTGACGCTCAAACTGCCTGAATATCATGTCATCTACACGTTAGGCACATTACACAGTATCCACGCTGGCCTGGCAGGATCGGCTTGGATCCTTTGTGGTGGATGGTTTAAAATAAAGTTTTATTCTGCCATTAGATCTCAAATTGTGGTCATATTGTCTCAGCGAAACAGAACACATTTCAAAAACAGTCGTGTTGTCCAAGATAATAACTGAATTAATGATAACGCTCACCAACAAACACATATGATTGCAGTTGCATTAACCGCGTTTTGGCTGTAATTAAGACCATTAATCTGGAAATATATAAACTGCTTTTTTTTGTTATTATACACTCTGTAATTGACTGTTTTGTTATCTTTGAATAGACAATCCATACAAACTTGAATCTATTTGCTAATGTTTCTGCAGAGCTCAAAGGAGAGTCAAACTGGCCTGGGGGGGAAAGCTGTGTCTAAAATACTTCCAGGCAAATGGGAAATAGTTTAGTGAGCATCCAACAGCGGCCAAGAACAAGACACGTCCGAGTCGAAATAGGCCGAAGTGACAGGCACGTCCAAAATGTCAGTCAAATTTCTAGAGACACTTCAGAATCCAGAGTCACACACTCCAGCCCTGACAGCACGGATGGGGGAAATAACAAGAACTCCAACTGCCTACCTGCGAGCTAACTGGCATGAACGATGGTGTTTGGGGACCACTGAGGGTCTTTGGTCAGCCATGACCTGACAACAGCACTTAAACTACCAGAGCAACTTACGTTCCCAGCACTTCTTTGAAGTCGTAATGTTCTTTGATGTCCGTTGTCTTCTTTTTCCACCCATTCCCATCCTCTCCCAGGGGCATCCTACAAACGCTGGATCGGACTCGCCACACTACAGCTGTGGGGCAAATAGGACAACGTTAAATGAATCAAATACAGTGAATGTACTCAAGAGAATGAACAGTCAAGTTTCGAACCATGGCAAGTGTTCTCAAATCAAGATGTAAATCTGACCTGGAGGATTGTGCTAAATCAAACCAAACCACTTCATGTCAATTACAGAAGATATTTCCCGTATAAATGATACACGCTGAAATGTCAAAAGTAAGGCGAAAGAAAACAGTGAAGCATGTAGACATGATCTCTGAACGCAATCTCTTGTGTTTTACAGACATAAAACAGGGGGGGGGGGGATCAGAGTAAATATTGATAAGTCTGCGAAAAATGTCGTGTAAGACAATAATGAATGAATCGGAACAAAAACATCAAATTGCGAAAGACAGATAAATAAACCTGCACACCGAGGAGAGAATACGCTTACTTCCCCCCTAAAGAACGTCTCCCACACACGTCCACCACAGCTCACTTTGCTCACCGCCGGCTGGACAACAATGAATAGCAACAAATAACGGAAAGTAGGGCAAACAGTGCAGCGGACACGGGCACCAATGCACCGCCGCAAGAAAACTACCGCATGGTCCAAAGAGGCAGAAACCAGCTGGGGGGGACATGTGCTATATTTAAACAACTGAAGCATTCAAACAATGCACACGCTTCTAAAGATCTACGCATGCAAGAGCTCGGCTGAAACGGAAGCTGCATTTCACCGAGAAGCTTTTCGGGTATCCTGCAGGGCGTGAATGGCAAGCAGGGGGATGAATGGGAAGTCAAACGTTTTGGGGTGTTTTTTTTTTTTTTTGCGCCGGTGCAATAGATCCGCATTACTGAAAAAAGGAGTCCCACCTTCGTGCTGGTGGTGATCATGCAAGGCGCTGCTGCAGCGCTCAAGGGTATATACATATTTATATAAATAAATATATATATATATATATAAGGCAGTCACAGGAAGGCGGCATCGTTGGGTTAAATCAGGAGGCTTTGCGGGCATGCGACATGGAGGCGCACGCAAACCTTCACAAGTTCTGGTGCCAACAGATTAAAAATATGTTTATATACAAAAAACAAAACGCACGATCGATGATACGTTTGCAAAAAAAAAAAAGACGTACCTAAATTGCGATCCGCGGCTGTGGTGCGTTGCCCTTCCCTGTGGGAGCGTTGTGGGTGCTGCGCTTGTGCGCAGAGCTGGATCCGCTCACACTTCTCCTGACGTCAAGAAAAGCACACGCATGTGGACAAACAAAAAAAAAAACCTCACTGTTCTCCTAATAATGCGATCCGACAAGAGTCGGGACAAAATCTGTCAACAGCTTTTTTATTATTTTCAAAAAAGCGTCTGGCGCTGTCGCTGTGTAGCAGAGTGCGCAGAGTGTGCGGACAATTTGCAGAGGCTTTGAGGAACAGGAAGAACGTGTCACTGTGAATAATGTAGTCCCCGAGCCTATCATCGTAGAGAGCTGCACAGGCTGAGCGGCCTGTTTAAATACAAGTCTTATTACGGGCTAATTGTAATCAATAGCGTGTTTTAAACAAATAGGCCCAATGCACACTTTACTTACTCGTCATTTTGAGGCAACGCCCTGCTTTGCTCTCTCAAGCACTTAGAGTTTGGACACCAGTCACAGGGCCCAGAAGAGGCCTAATTGTAAGCATAGTATGGCAAAAAAATATTTTCTTACAGTCATATTACAACTTTAAAGGAAGTTTTTGTTACTGGGAAATTTGTTTTTCACATGAATCTCTTATTATTGACCACAAGCTAGAGGACATTAATGGAGGACATTAATAATATGGATGCTGTGTGTTCCTTGCGTTCCTCTAATCCTCATGGCAGATGCATAGTAATCAACTTTCATGTTACATCATGCTGTAAACTCAGATAATTTCTACTGATGCATCTGCAAATCATCTCGCCCCTCATCCCGCTCTACAAGCAGACAACCAAGCACATTGAAAACTCAGATATCGATTTTGATTCTTGATTCTGGAAAGATTTTACGATAAAAATGTTTAAAAACAAAACGTTTTGGACAAACACATACATGCCCTGTATCAACTAAACCTGTTTTAGCCAGAATTTGTGTGCAAATGTATTCATTAGCATGTTCAAAAATGGATCCCCTTTGCAGGAATAAAGTTGTTCTCATCTAACCTCCATTTGCACACCCATAGTTTTTTTTGACAACTGTCCTCTTGCTATGCATTAACAAATGCTATTAATGCTATTGTGTTCGTCTGAAAAAAAAAGAAACCAGAGACGTTAGTAATTTATCTATATATATATAAAGAATATATATTCTTTCCGAGCAAACTTGCTCCTTACACTACCGTCTAAGGAAAATGAGCACTTGGCTAAATAACATTACATACACCGAAACAATGATTTCTCTCGACGATGGTGAATCTACCTCAGTGGGCGCATTACAACTCCTGCACTGAAGGGGCAGCACTGTTCCCAGTGGCGCACAAACGCAAAATAACCTCAACATCCGGGGCAGCAGAAGTTTTCAAACAACACAAGCTAGCCGTTACACATTTTTGCTCAGGGATCTAACGTAACGGTGAATTTTTGGTTAGTTCTGGTTGAGATTTTGCTTTTGAAAGTTATTTAATATGTTTGAATTATCCCAGCGTTCATGGTTCTTTTTCTGGTAACGTTAGACGAATTAATTCAGTTGCGTTGTTAGGAAAGCGGCGAGCAAGATATGATAGCACGCTAGCATCGAGCTAACCGCCGCTCCGCTGCTTTTGTTTCCTAACATTCAGGCGGTGCTATCGCTAGCCGGTTGAGTTTGCTGTCTGTTTTTAGTCTGTATGCAAATAGCGAGACGCACGACCAATTCTTCCCTTGCCTAGAATGAATCGCGTGTCAATCGGATTATTACCCACAATAACGTTATCCTCCGTTTGCAGCTAGCGGGCTAGCCTGTTTGCTGAACAAGCGATGTCCGCGAGCTCCAAGAGGAGAAGGGCTACTTCGCCCTCCAGCAGTGTCAGTGGAGGGGGGGACCTGGATGATTCCTCCTCCACGCCTGGCAGTGGCAGAAAAAGAAGAAGAATCTCAAACGTTGCTCCAGTAGATACAGTAAAGACACTTGTTTCATACTATCACCACAACCGCCGCTCGGGCAATCTTCTTTGCGTGGATTAGCAAACCAGTTTTTGATCCTTCACGCCTCGTTGTCTTTAGATTGCTGTGTGCCACGAGCTGTTCAACGCTGTCAGGGACCACAAGGACGGCCAAGGGAGGCAACTTTGTGAAGTTTTCCAAAGGGTACCAAAGAGGAGGTATTGTCGCCCAATCATCGACCATCATAGACCATCATAGAACACAGTCCCACTCATCAGTTTACATGTAGACCGGCCATCATACACTGTACCAACATACAGATGTTTAAGTGAAGCCTGATCACTCTCCCCCCCCCCCCCCCCCCCCCAGGAATCAGCCCGATTATTATGAAGCAGTGTCCCAGCCAATTGATATGACAAAGATTCTGTACAAACTGAAGTCAGAGGATTATAATGATGTGGAGCAGCTTACTGCAGATTTCCAGCTCATGTTCAACAATGCCAAATTATTCTACAAGGTAAGTACGATTAAAGTGTCCCCTTTTATACAGCGAAATACAACCTTTTATTAATTTGCATAATTCCTTTCTTGTTCAACAACTCAGAGTGATACTGAGGAGTATCAAGCTGCATGCAAACTGTGGGAGGTCTATCTGCAAACGAGGAATGAGTTTGTGCAACCTGGGGACGGAGATGAGGATGATGAAGACGGTGATGATATGATGGATAATCCGGGAATGTCAAATGAAGATGAGGTTTGTTATTTTCCTTTCTTGCATTCCTAAAAGCGTTGTTGCCTGCTTGTATGACTCACCTGTGAGTTTTAACTGAAGTGTGTCACAGCAAAGATATATTGGAGGTGTTTTGTATGTTTGTCATAGCAAGTAACCAATTCATACTATTCTATCTTTTAGACCCCGACTGGCAATTTGAAGGAATTGTTTGAGCAACTCTTGGAGGCTTTGGTGTCACACGCTGATCCCTCAGGTCGTCTGATCAGCGAGCTGTTCCAGAAATTGCCTTCCAAAGTGGTAAGTCCTTTGGTTTTAGCCTTTAATTTGTCCCCTGAAATTGTTCATTCTTGACAATTATTGGCCTGTTTTGTTCCTAGCATTACCCAGACTACTACGCCATTATAAAGGAGCCAATAGATCTCCGAACGATCGCTCAAAGAATACAGGTAGTGACTGATCACCTTGTCCTTTGTCAGTCCTCCTTAAAAATCACAAATATCATAACTTATCGTGTTGTTGTTTTTACAGCTAGCTTCATTGTTGTATTATTTATTTGCATAGATTGGATACTATAAAAGTGTCAATGCTATGGCCAAGGACATTGACTTGATGGCCAAAAATGCCAAAACGTACAATGAACCAGGATCTCAGGTTTTTAAGGTAAGATTTAAGGTTTTCTTGTTTCCTTTTTTAGAAGATGTTTCAAACAAACTTTTAACAATCGTTCTCGTTTTTGTTGTTGTATAGGATGCGAACACCATAAAGAAAGTCTTCATCCAGCGGAAGACTGAACTTGAACATGCTGAACCCACTAAATCCAGTCTTCGCATAAGGTATTAAGTGACACAGTTCTATCAACAAATGATTCTCATTAAAAAAAACACCTACACAGTGTATTTATCCTTTACCATTCAGAAATCGCAGGTCTGGCCAGGGTGATCAACTTTCTGGCGTCAGTGTAGCTCTCCACTATGGTTCAGAGAGTGAGGACGACCCTGTGCTCTCTGGTAATTATCAGCAGCAGATACATCTCTACTTTTTTGTTTTGAAATAATAAGAGTCCCCCATTCGATGTCTCCAGGCTCTGTGTGCTACGACGAGGGAGAGTCAGAGGCTGAGAGTCAGAGTTCCAGCATGGAGATGAGCAACCCGATCTTCCAGCTTTATGAAGCTGTGAGGGGTGCAAGGAACAGCCAGGGCCAGGTCTTCTCCGAACCTTTCCAGCACCTGCCCTCACGCAGGGAGTATCCCGACTACTATCAACAGATCAAACAACCCATCGCCCTGCAGCAGATCCGGTAAGGAATGATGATTCAGTGGGTATCGCGTTGAGAGGCTGTGACAGATTGTTTAAAAAAACGTGTGATGTTTTGTTTGTTTCCATTTGTAATATTGTGGTCTGGTTTTATCTTTTAAGGGCAAAAATGAAGAACTGCGAGTATGAAAGTGTGGAGCAGATGGAGGCGGACCTCAATCTGATGTTTGAGAATGCAAAGCGCTACAACATGCCTAACTCAAGCATTTACAAACGGGCCTTTCGGCTTCAGCAGATCTTGCAGGTTTTTATTTTTTACTTTAACTCTATTCAGGCCAAGAATGAAAATAATATGCTGTAATTAAAAAACAAACAATGGAGGAACTTGCAGAAATAAGGGTCTTTGTCTACTGACATATCCACCTGTCTGTTGGTGTAGGCAAAAAAGAGGGGACTCGTGAGGAGGGACGATGAGGAAGGAGACAGCCTTCTGTCATCTGATGCGGGGAGCGTCAAGAGGAAAAGGTATCCACGGTTTTCTCTCCATTTTAACGACTTGTTCATCCAAGGTATTTCTCAAAGAAAATATTTAGTATTCTATTCATTCATATTCTACTATTTATTCTTTTAAAGCCACAAGAAAAATGTCAAAAAGAACCGAATGAAGACTTTATACGCTGCGGTGACTGAGGCCAGGGAGGCCGGCACCAGCCGTCGTCTTTGTGATCTGTTTATGGTCAAACCATCCAAGAAGGACTACCCTGACTACTACAAAGTCATCCTAGAACCGATGGATCTGAAGACCATTGAGCACAGCATCCACACTGAGCGCTACGTGTCGGAGGATGCTTTGATGGAAGACATGAGGTTGATGTTTCGAAACGCCCGGCATTACAACGAGGAGGGATCTCAGGTAAAAAAAAAAAAAAAGTGCATACAGATTAAAATATGCATTGTGATCGTTGTAAAACAATCTCGGCAATGGCTACTTTTTGTGGGGGGGTGGTGATCAATGCAGGTGTATAATGATGCTGATATTCTGGAGAAGATACTGAAAGACAAGCGTAAGGAGATGGGTCCTTTCCCCGAAGAAGAAGATCTGGTATCTCCCAAACTGAAACTAAGTAAGTTTGATTGTGTCACTGTTTTTCCAAGTTTTGGCCCATTAAAAATCAGATGGAGCTTGTTGTGACTCCAACATAGACGCAGAATATTATACCATCCAATGATTTCCGTCATTTTGTTATTATAGTACAAAAAGGAATCAGCAGAAGCTTTAAACGACTACGGCTCTCTAATATATCATAGCAAGCAAATTTCTATCTCAATTTTGCCATTTATTTGGTTTGCACAATGGTAACTGAAAACAATGGCCTGACTTTTAGTTCACACCGAGATCTGTACTTTATTGAGGGCCCTGGTGTTTTTCTAGGATCCCCTTTTTGGTTTTACAATTCTGTTTTGTGTATTTTTGTATTAAGGAAAGATTGGAGTTTCTCCGAAGAAGTCCAAATACCTCACCCCTCTTCAGCAGAGGCTAAACGAGCTGTACGACGCAGTGCGGAACTTCACCGACCGACGAGGCCGCCGCCTGAGCACAATCTTCCTTCGCCTGCCATCTCGTGCCGAGTTGCCCGACTACTACGCCACCATCAAGAGACCCATCGACATGGAGCGTCTCCGGAGCCACATGGCGGCCGGCCGTTACCAAGACGTCGAGGCCATGGTGGAGGAATTTTCTCTTATGTTCAACAACGCCTGCATTTACAATGAGCCGGAGTCCCTCATCTATCGGGACGCTCTAGTGTTGCACCGGGTGCTGCTGGAGACGCGCAAGCAGCAGGAAGGAGGCGAGGACTTCGGACCTCCTAATGTGGGACATCTGGTGCGAGAGCTGATCAGGAACCTGTTTGTTTCCGTGATGGGCCACCAGGACGAGGAGGGCCGATGCTACAGCGACTCTCTGGCCGAGATAGCCGCCGTGGATCCAGCGGCCCCCGAAAAGCCACCGCTAAACTTTGATGTCATCAGGGTGAACGTGGAACGGGGCCACTACAGGAGACTGGACGTCTTCCAGGAACACATGTTCGAGGTGTTGGAGAAGGGGAGGAGACTGCACAGGTATATCGACTTTTCCTCTCTTATAGCTGTGAAAATAAGGTTTGTTTTGCTCAGTCTAGGGGGAACCCCCCCCTCTCCACCCCCAGGCAGATAATGTTGAGGAGACTCGAATGTCATCAAGGTGGGAAATGCAGTACGAGTGAAAAGTTTGGTCACAACTTCTTTCATTTCAACGGGAAAAAAATTACACTGAAGTGGTCTGTTTTCAGATCCTGTGAGATCAGAATGACGACAGTACTTTACAAAGTTTTATATTTATACAATTTGATTTGAATTAAGAAAGAATTAAGTCATACTTGTTAAAACAGTGTAATATTTTCTATTAAACAGCATAACAGTGTTAGGTGAATTAAATTATGTCCTTTATGCATTTGCAGGACTGACTCCGAGATCTTTGAGGATGCAGTGGAGCTACAACAGTTTTTCATTAAAATCCGGGATGAGCTATGCAAGAACGGAGAGATTCTGCAGTCCTCTTCACTGATCTACACTTCAAAACACCTGCACAGCGACGTGGAGCAGGAGAAGAGGGAGAAAATTCCCAAAGAGATTGAGGAGGATCGGCTAAAGGCTGAGGAAGAGAAGCAGGAAAACAAAGGTAGGTGAACACCTCTGGCTAATTAAACCGGTATTAGAAATGTATTGAACTGATTAGGTGAAATTGTTTGATTTCTTTTTCATTTAAAGGGGGGGTGAAAGCCGAGGACCTGCAGGGAGAGTCCGGTCAGCCAGATCCTGAGTCAGAGCGTGTCTACACTCAGGACTGCAGCTTTGAAAACACCACCTACCATGTGGGGGACTTTGTCTATGTGGAGCCGTCAGAGGTCAACCTGAAACCACACATTGTCTGTATTGAGCGCCTGTGGGAGGATAAAGCAGGTAACGCACGTCCATTCTTTTCTTTCAAAAAAAGAAACTGTCATGAGTTTGGTTCGGACATCTTTACGCAAACTATCATATAAACGGCTGGTTTTGTACCATTCATATGACGGATTATAATTTAGTTTAGTGTTTTCTATTTTCTTAATACTTTGTTTCTTCTTTCGGTTGTTTGTTTGTGGCTTGTGTGTGAAGGTGGGAAATGGCTCTATGGCTGCTGGTTCTACAGACCAAGTGAAACCTTCCACTTGGCAACTCGTAAGTTTCTTGAAAAGGAGGTCTTCAAGAGCGACTACTATAACAAAGTGTCTCTCAGTAAAGTTCTGGGCAAATGTGTGGTCCTGTGTATAAAGGTAAGACTTTCTACAGAATCTGAATCACTCATGCAAATAGTTTGGTCTTCATGCAAGGATCTTGAGGGGGTTTTTTTGTTGGTGGTGGTGGTGTATTTAGGATTATTTCAAAATGAAACCCGAGGGCTACAGAGCAGAGGACGTGTACATCTGCGAATCTCGCTACGCTGCCAGGAACAAGTCCTTCAAGAAGATCAAGATAATGGCCGTGCCCGTGAGCTCGGTGAAACTCGTCCCCCGGGAGGTGCCGCTGCCCGTTGTCCGCGTCGCTTCCATGTTCGCCAAGCCGGACTACGACAAGCTGACAATCTCATATGCAGGCAGCGGGAGCGCCATTGACAAGGTGAGGTGATGTTACACGAATAACAAAATAACAAATAAATATATATATATATATATAATTAACTCTACTTAGCAGGTGCGTCTCGACAAGGAGTGTGGTGGTGGAGGAGTAGTTACTTCAAGATATAAGCGTTTACTCAAAATATGTGTGTCGTTGTTTATTTGCGCAGGAGAGAGAGGACGTCCCCATTGAGATGAGTGGAGCCGATCCCGGCTGTCAGCACTATGAACAGATGCGCTACAACGAAATGTGGTATAAAGTGGGAGACTGTGTTTACATTCAGTCACACGGCCTGTCAAAGCCCCGGGTTGCCAGGTGGGTGGAAGTATTTTACATACAACGGTTATCACGGAATCTTTAGCTATCGGTAACGTTGCCGTCTTCACTCGGCTGCAGGATAGAGAAGCTGTGGGTGCAGAACGGAACTACTTTCTTCTTTGGACCCATCTTTATTCACCCTGAGGAAACGGAGCACGAACCCACGAAGATGTTCTACAAGAGAGAAGTGTTTCTGAGCAACCTGGAGGAGACCTTGCCCATTACCTGCGTCATAGGTTCTGCTTTGATAACTTATATTTTATATTATATCACAGTTAATGCACTTATGGGAATAGTTCAACATTGTGGGTCCTAAGTTGCGACCTATTTTCCACCAAGTTAAATAAAACCATTGACGCTCTCATAGCTGATCACCAATTATTTCCAACCACAATTACACTAGTCTCCACTAAACGGGGTACAAGCATGTTACCAAACTAATATTCAGCTGCCTGTTTGCCGGCAACATTATTTTAATTGATGATACTTGGCATACTTGTATTAACTAACAAGTTTTGCTCGAACGCTCTCATCCCCAGGCAAGTGCGTGGTGTCCTCCTTTAAGGACTACCTGTCATGCAGACCGACCGAGGTTTCAGAGGAGGATGTCCTGCTGTGCGAGAGCCGCTACATTGACATGGAAAAGCAGATGAAAAAGTTCAAGGGTCTGAAACGCTTCTCGTACTCTTCCAAAGTGGTGGAGGATGAGATCTACTATTTCAGGTCAGTCAATCAAGCGGAGCACTGTCTCTGATTGGAGGAAGTTTCTCTCCGGGTCTGAATTGGGTGGGGTCTTTTTCTGTGTAGGAAATTAATCGTACCGCAGAAGGAAGCGTCCCCCCTTTTGGACAAGAAAATCAATGAGCTTGAGGTTAAACTGGCAGATATAGAGGATGGAGACGATGATATGGAAGACATGGACGATGACGATGAGGCTCCACAGACACCATCTATGCCTCAGATGCAAACCCCTCTAGCAAATGATATGGATGCCCTGCCATACACCCCTCAGGTATCCATACAACCCCAACCCAAAGGCAACACAACCCCATGTTGTCATGATGAAAGACAAACTGTTTTTTAACTTGCATTTCTGTTTTCCATTGAAGTCCACTCCGAAGATAAAGGGCATGTCTAAGAAGGAAGGGGCCAAGAGGAAGATCAACATGAGTGGCTACATCTTGTTCAGCAGTGAGATGCGGGCCGTCATCAAAGCTCGACACCCAGACTTCTCCTTCGGGGAGCTGAGTCGCCTGGTGGGCACCGAGTGGAGGAACCTTGAGTCCACCAAGAAAGCTGACTATGAAGGTGAGAATAAGCATTTGGCCGGTGTAGGAGTCCGCCAATCAGAACTGAAGTCAAGACACCAACTGTTTGGTTCATTTCAGAGCGTGCAGCCAAGATAGTGGATCAACAAGAGCGAGAGAGACCGCCTCAGAAGCAAGCGTCCCCACGAGCAGGTACCCCCGTAGGGACACTGATGGGGGTGGTACCTTCGCCTAGCACTATGGGAATGATCAACCAGACCATGACACCTCTGTCAGGTAGCCCCCCCCCAGAGGCAGCACCAGTGTTTGACAACCAGGCAGCAGGAAAATGCGGCTGGACGGTTAAAAGGCTTAATCTATTTTTAAGTTTTAAATTTCTATTTTATTTTACCTACTCGTATTCGTCTGGAAACTACAGCAACCGGTTTGTTTTGTAGCTGTTTCACATTGTTTTAGTTATTTTTTCTTTTACCAGCTTTATATTTATGCATGAGACGAACTGCATGATATATTTACAACCATTAATAACTAAAAACCTCATTTCATCTGTTTGTTCTGCCTGCTTCATTCTCGGACCCATTTATACGCCCCCCCCCCAACCCACATTGAACCGTTAACATTGTCAGGTCTGGTTGTTTGGTTGAGCCGGTGGGTTGTCGTCATCCACACATTGGTCTCTTAATACAGAAAAAGACATGCATGGCTTTCCTGAAAAAAAGAATACCTCCGAATTTTAAGGAGTATTCGTTTAAATCATGTCAAAATAATATCACAATTTCATCGAATGTGCAGTTATCTTTATGTAAAGCCAACCAAGTAAGACAATTCAGCTTTAGACGGGTATATTGCTGCTTTCATTTCCATTCAAGTTGGACTTGCACATTCATTAATGTCTTAACCACTCATAAACAAACTGAAATATTTAGAGAGCATGCGTAGCTGAAGGTGCATGTGTGAAAGGGGTCGCAGTGGGCTGTCGTAGTGCATGTTATTATAGAGTCACCTGCATGTCACTTATGCATGTATATGTTGTTGTCCTCTCCTTGCCTCCTTCCCAAAGGCATGATGGGAGCTTACGGCCAACCTTACATGCCCATGCAGGGCCCCCATGAAGGCTTGTTGAGCGTGGCCACTATGCTACCTCACCATGCAGGGGGGCCCCTTCTGCCTCACCACCATCTTCAGCAAGGCATGCCTGGGTACCCTGGCATGCTTCATCAGGGTAAGGTTCAATGTCCCAGTCACGCCTGCTCGGTCCCATCCAGTCGTGTCCCTCTTGCTAGAGGGGTTTACCTGGTCCACAGGCTGGCCTGCCTGATCTACTCACCGAGCAGTCGTTGTTCTATGGTCTCCAACAAGTGTTCTTGTATGCTGGACCTAAAATATTCAGGATTCACGTTTGACGGAATAATTCATTCATTCAAGCTACTAATATTCAGCTGATCCTGGAAAAAGTAACATTTTTACAAGTCTTTGTAAAACATGTTGGCAGTTTCTAACCCAGTAATTGAATTAATTATTAAAATACACAGCAACTAAATGATGTCATTTAACAGGTATGATGAGCGCTGGTATGAATGGTATGGCAGGAAGTCCGACACAAGGAAACTTTATGCAACAGGTGAGCTCCAGTCCACAACATTCTACTGAGTTCACATAATTTATTCTTTAAATGAAGTGTTCTACTTGTAATGAGATTTGGTTATGGTGTGTTTTCACACACATAACAAGTTAGAATAGAAATGTGCAAATTAAAGAAAATAAACCAATTTCATTCTTATGAAGTGTATTTTTATTGTTTCTTTCAGCCTGGGATGTTCAGCCCGGGACCGCATGCTCCCCCACCATATCCAGGCCAAGGCTCGCCCTCACACCTGCAGCCCACCACGCCCATGTTTGTGGCGCCGCCCCCAAAGACCCAGCGGGTGCTCCACTCAGAGGCCTATCTGAAGTACATCGAGGGCTTGAATTCAGAGTCTAGCAGTGTCAGCAAGTGGGACCAAACACTCAAAGGTGGTGTTCCTCAATTATTTTCTTCATCTAGGGAAGCTCTTGATTTTGTTCGCGTAAAGTAAAGTGCGGGGGGAAAAAACTCCCCATCGTCCTCCTTAGTTGGAAGTACTTTAACCCTATGTTTCTATCACAGCTCAGAGGCGTGACGCGCACATGACCAAAGAGCAGGAGAGCCGGCTGCCGGCGCACTGGCTGAAGAGCAAGGGAGCCCACACAACTATGGCGGATGCACTGTGGCGCCTGCGTGACCTGATGCTGAGAGACTCTCTCAACATCTGCCAGGGATACAACCTGTAACTTGTGAGAATAACCACGCTAGCCAGCTCACCCACCGCTGTTATCCTTTAGTGTAGGCAGGATGATAGACAATAGAAGCAATATTTTATAGTCAATCATGATCGATTTTGTATTTATTAGCATAATGAGCTTCATAGTCATTTGTGTGTGCGTTTGTTTTACAACATGGGATTGATGGTGCTACAAAACCTGTATTTTTTTTTGTGTGCGTTTGCTTATTGGTACAACTATAAAAATAAAATTCTTAATACCTTGTTTCTACTGTCTTGTCTGCGACGAGCCGTCCTTTGTGCTCGTGCGCTGCCCTTTGCACTGATGGTATGTAAAATCGGGACACCTCTCACAAATGAACCCGGCATTATTGTGGAAGCGCTTCCTTTCAGCTGATGTCACTTCCCGGAAAGCGGATCCAGACGGAGCCACTCTCTTTAGTGTTTGCCCTGTTCTCCCAATGTCCACCTCCTCCCCGCCGGCACTCTGATATCTATTAAACAACGTAGACTGACTCTTCAAACTTGACCACTAACCTAAAGCAAGCGATAGGGAACCAACGTGTATTATGGAGTACTTTTAAAAACCGAACAAAGGGAACGACGAGGTGAGGTTCGTTTTTTGCCGGTGACTTGTCGCGGGGGTTAGCTGACGCTAACGCTAGCTAGCTAGCGAGCTAATTCACCGGCTCAGCCTCCCCGGGAAACACCGCGCGACGCGTGACTGGCGGTGTCACGTCCTGCTGCTAATGAGCCGCTTCTTCCCGGACACCCGTTCAGCTGACGTTAAGTGTTGCGGGTCCTCCCCCCCGTCCCATCATCTCCACCCACTAGCTAAGTCAGCTAGCTGGCTAACCGGGTCCTCTGGGGGCGAGGGGTTCTCACAAAGCCACCGGACCTGTCGGCCTGCTTTTATTTACAGCTTGTTCTTCCAGTAATGTCTGCTGTGTAGACACCATCACACACGAGTGTCCACTCATTGTGGGATGCACAAGCCCATTCCTGTGAGGACACGCTGCATAATGTGTCAGCTAGCCAGGTTAGCTTGCTGTTTAATCTGCTACAAGTAACGGCATATTGATGGGGGACCTTTTTTTCTCCACTCATTGGTACCGTTACGTTCAGTCATCCGTGAATACTAATAGCACGTGTCACCTGTTAAAATCTGACCATTTGAATGAAATCGCCGAGGCTCCAAAGGGCCCCACGGCACCCGGAGTGTGGGCGACCCCTCGCAATGACTTTAAAGGGTCTTCTATTGAGAAACCAGGTGCTGGAGAAACAGTGGAAGATGAGATTAAATGGATGAAGATGAGCTCTTTAACGTTGGGTTAGGAGGGTCGGGACCCTGCACAAAGAGCTCTACCTGTGAGGAGGATCAGAACAGTATCATGTGCATTCTGATCATGTTTAGATCAATATACATTTGTAAAGCTACCAGAGTTGTCTTTGTGTGTTAAACTTGTTGTAAAATTAAGTAATCTGTTAAAAGTCACAATGACACACATAAACTCCCTAATAATACATTCCGTCACTATTGCCACAGATGAAATATCTATTGTTTTGAATACATCTGAAATGGTAAACATATAATGTAACTTTGACTAATGACAATCCAAAAACCAGGGCAGAAAATCTGGTTAATGTTTCATTTTGAGGGGATCTTTTTTGTCACTTATTTTTCGGATTGACAGTCAGCATATTCTAAATACCATTCAGTTAATCAATTGTGATGATCAAAAGTGCAAAACGTGTCTTTCATAGTATAAAGTTCAATATGAGAAGCCAGCTGGTTAGCGGTGTTGCTACACAACAACAACAAAGTCAAGTTAGCCAGCGGTGTTTTTTTCTTTTATTTTTGGCACATTCTCTCCATTTCTTCATTGACACAATTTAAACATGCAAGTTCATTCATTTGTACGGCATTTTGTCCACCGATAACCACATAATATGGTTATGTGTAATGTGTCCGGCGTCTTCCCGGAGGCTCCGGTATCTGTGATGGTGCATTTCTTTCACGTGGATAGAAAACAAATTCCATTTACTTCCTTTGGCATCTCACTTATCTTATCCCCCCCCCCTGACTCTCCCAGGCAGAGCTCACATCCAGACGTCCTCAGTCAACAGTTCCCTCCCGCTCCAGCGTTCACCACTGCTGCACTGCCGAGCTCTCGTCTCGACCTCGGCCGGAGGTTGACTACGCTACAAGCTGCACCGACCACCATGTCCCAGCTCCAATTTCAGTGCCCGGCGAGCCCAATGATGGCTGCCTCCGCCCCGATGCAGCCGCAGCCTTGCTACAGCATCCCCTGTCCCTCGGGCACCTTACCCTCGGAGAGCGCCAGCCAGCCCATCAGGAGCTCCGCTCTCCCCGCAGGCTCGGCCACTCCCTATAATGCAGGTCTGTTTCATGCATTTGTTGTCATTGGTGCCACGGTAAAGTTTTTTTTTTTTTTTGTCTAGCCACTAACATTTGAAGGGCTTCTGTGTTTGAAATATTTTGGATTGTACACTTCTTATTCTTTAAAAGGTCCATGAAGCACTGCGGCTCTTTTTAAGTGATATTTTGTCAGACTTTGGGAGTAGAAGTCGCGTCTGTTTGCTTAGTTGTGATTATTTTGCATTTCATTTTTTGCTTTGTCACAGTATCTAACATGGCAAACCCTAAAGAGAAGACCCCCATGTGTTTGGTGAATGAGTTAGCCCGTTTCAACAAGATCCAACCTGAGTACAAGCTGCTGTGTGAGCAAGGACCAGCTCACTCCAAGGTACTTTCACGGATCCTTTTTTCCTTTTTTACAATGCTGGCTCTCGGCCATGGTGACGGCCAATCTGTTGTATTTCCTCTCTCCCGCGTCGTCTTCAGATTTTCTCAGTTCGACTCACACTGGGAGATCAGCACTGGGAGGCAGAAGGTACCAGCATCAAGAAAGCCCAGCATTCGGCTGCTGCGTCTGCCCTCGCTGAGACGACACTGCCCAAGCCCACCGCGAGGATGCCCCGCAACACAGGCAAGAACCCCGGCGGGCTCCTCCCACTGGCTCTGTTGCAGTCGCTTTCTATTGGACGCTTGGCAAGAAAAGAGTTTTCACATGTATTGTTTTTCTTTGTGCTGGTCTTACAGCAGACGGCATGACACACACCATGGAGTTAAATGCACTATGTATGAAGATCGGTAAAAAGCCCATGTATAAACCCATCGACCCATACCCGGGGATGAGACCGCCAAACTTCAATTATAACGTTCGGGCTCCAGGACCTTACCAGCGCTCTATGCAACAGTGAGTTTCCTTAAGAGGACATTCTTCCATTTCTGTTCTGATTATGGAATATTTTACGGAGTTTGAAATGCAGGTGACAACCTTTTCTCTTATGTCCAGGTACTATTACCCATTTCCTCCAGTGGGACCAATAATATACCATATGGAGCTTTCCATCGGGGGCCAGCAGTTTTTTGGGAAGGGACGCACACGGCAGCTGGCCAAACATGAAGCTGCCGCCAAGGCCCTGAAAGTGCTTCACAAGGAGCCAATACTGCAACAGTTGCCAGTGGTGAGAAAATAAGTGCACATACATACATACAGCATGAAATGGCGCTAGAAAGCATTTTGCGACGTTATCGCCGCAATTTCCTTCATTAAAATTGTCGTCCTCTTGACAGATGAATGGAGAGTCCGAGGAGGAGGAGAACCTCAACAAATCCGAAATCAGTCAAGTGTTTGAAATTGCACTTAAGCGCAACTTACCTGTCAACTTTGAGGTTATTTCCGCATTTCTTTTTACAGGAACACATTAGTTCAGTGACATGTAGACAACATGCACGACAAAGGTTTCTGTATCATGATTGGACGATGTTGTTTCCCAGGTTTTAAAGGAAGAAGGCCCCCCTCATATGAAGAGTTTTGTAGTATGCGTGACAGCCGGGGAGTTCACTGGAGAGGGCGAAGGAAAGAGTAAAAAAATTGCCAAGAAGCTTGCAGCAGCTGCAGTGCTCGGGGAGTTGAGGAGGCTACCGCACATACCCAGTGTGGAGAAGACACTGCCCCGCATCAAAAAGAAAACCAAATCCATTATTAAGGTAACGCACCGGGGAGCCGCCGTAAGTCATCCTTGGTTCTGGCGACTCCTCACACAGTAGCGATTCACTTGTCACACCCAACAGCTGCAGACCAGCCCAGAATACGGCCAGGGAATGAATCCCATCAGCCGCCTGGCTCAGATCCAGCAGGCCAAGAAGGAGAAGGAACCAGAGTACAGCATGGTGACGGAGAGAGGTCTACCTCGGCGCAGGGAGTTCGTCATGCAGGTGATAGAACGCCAACAACAAAAGGCTTGCCGACCCATACCGGCCTTGTTCCTCGTTGATTTCTCACCCGTGTGGCTCTTTTCCTCTGCGGCCGCCGGCGGGGGGGGTCCCGTGGTACAGGTGACGGTGTGCGGCCAGACAGCCGAAGGAATGGGCCCCAGTAAGAAGGTGGCCAAGAGGAACGCAGCGGAGAAGATGCTGGAGCTCTTGGGATACAAAGTGCCTCAGCCTCAGCCCCCGAAACCGGCACTCAAAACAGACGAAAAGGTACCGCGGCAACGTTTGTCTGAACATTCCCGACAATAAATATTTGATATCTTTGACAAACTTTCATTCTTTTCCATCGGGTGTGTAATATTTAGATCCCACTGAAGAAGCCTGGTGATGGCCGCAAAGTGACCTTTTTTGAGCCTGGCTCTGTAGAGGAGGTGGCATTGTGTAAGAAACCGCAGATCTGTGAACTCCAATATTTGGTAGTTGTGTCATTATTTTCCAATTCACCCTTTTGAAATGGGCATTTTCTGCAAAGGTTCCAAGGAGGAGGACTTCCGCCTGCCTTACCTGAGCCACCAGCAGCTACCTGCCGGCATCCTGCCCATGGTCCCTGAAGTGGCTCAAGCAGTGGGGGCCTTCCAGGCATCCCAGGCTAAAGACTACAGTCGCGCCGTGCCCAACCCCGGCAAGGCCACAATCACTGCCATGATTGCCAACGAGCTGCTTTACGCGGGGACGTCCCCGACTGCCGAGACAATCCTAAAGAACAAAAATAATCTGCACCAACTTCCCCACGGACCCCTCGCCAGGCCTTCAGAACAGCTCAGCTTTCTGGCATCAGTACAAGGCCTGCAGGTAACTGACTTCATGTTTATTTTGAGTGCATTCGATTGAGACGGAAAAAAAGGTAAAGGTTCATTGACCACTTTTATTTGCTTGCAGGTGGAATACAAAGATTTCCCCAAAAACAATAAAAATGAGTTTGTATCGCTAATTAACTGCTCCTTCCAACCACCGCTCATCAGTCATGGGATTGGAAAAGATGTAGAATCCTGTCATGATATGGTAAGTTTTTTTTAACCAACAGGGATAAAATGCTGAACATTTTCAGCTTAATAAAATGTGAATTGCCCCATTTTAGTGTCACAACAGTATCGTACAACAATAACAAAGCATGGAGGAGTATTTACGCTGTAAAATCTGCAAAAATACATATATTTATTTTTATCACAATATGTTCAAACGTGTTATTTGATGGAGAGGTCTTAACAGCAACATAAAATAGATTGTAGAGAAGGAATATATTTTGTATTTTATGTATTAAATTTATGCATTAAAAAGGATCTTTCTAAAAAAAGAAAAAGATTAGGATTAGGCCAATTAGGATTGTAATCATTCTCTCTGTCCTACGCTGTAACTTGCACTGTTCTTCACCCCTACAGGCCGCGTTGAATATATTAAAGTTGCTCTCGGAGTTGGACCAGCAGTCAGGTGAAAGGACAGGAAACGGACCAGTCTCTCGGTAAGCTTCGACAAACACGGTCTCTCTGCGTTTTTACAATAAGCCTTTCATTCTGCTAATGACCATAATGAGTAATCAGATAAAAATTGCCCCGTGTAAACACTTCAATTATCATAAAATGGATGCGTTTGTCACTTATGCTCTACTAATCTCCCAAGTGCTGCATGTTTCCTAGAGAACCTTTGGAGATAATCTATTGATTTTGTGAAAACAAACTGAAGGCTTTTCTTCTGATTAGTATCTCGGGTCGTAGGATAAGCGCATAACATTTTTTTCTTCGAGGATTAAAAACACTGCCCTAAATCAGTTACTTTCTACAGTATTCAATGTGGTCCTGATGTTTTTTCCTGTTTTATTGTATCATTTTATTACACACATGTATGTGTATATATGTTCATATATTTCTACATCAAGATAAATTTGCACCGGTGCAGGTAAGTACAGCCATGAAGGGAAGACTTTGGGAGTGATCAGACTGTTAACAGTGACACTACATGTGTCTTATTTTCTACAGGTGTGGCAAGCAGGAACTGGAGGGTGACTTGCACCTCAAACAGGCAAACTCAAGCACATTGGCACAGATCCTGGATGGCACTGTTTAGACGATCAGGTTTGGTTGTGTGTAAAAGCACTACAGAAAACTAAAGACACTCATTAGTTAAAGCAACAGGACGCGTCGGGCACCGTGGAGTCCGAACCATCACTCCTCATATTCATCGTTCCCAAATGTTCACAGTCAAACCAGATTGATTTGGTTTGATTGTACGCAGTATTTATTTTGTGGCTTTGTAGGAAGAGTAGCTGCATCCTAGTTAATACGAGAAAGAAAGAAGCAATTAACTGTGAATTCTGTTCTCTTTCGACCTGGAACCCTTTTTCCTCTGTGCGACCTTTTTAATTCTCTTCTTTAACCTTTCATTCCCCCGCTGAGTTACTTTCGTTCATCAAACAAGATCTTGCGACGGTTTGGACCTCCTCTTTGTCTCGGGTGCAGCTGAGTGATTTATATCAACAACCTCAAGTGAAGTGTTACTGACGTCACCACGTAGGGGCCGGGGGGCATTTGTGACTAAATGTAGCGTGTGATGTAATGTGAAGTTGTCTCTGCCGTGTGTGAACGGGGGCGTTTCCCCGTTGCGTCAGTTTTACCAATACTCCACTCCCCTTATGTCAACCCACCCCCCCCCTTCTTTCTCGCTCCCCATGGTAATTAAACTTACGTGCATACGTGCGCAAAACAAACCCTTTGCTTATCGTGTCTTTTTCTTCACTTGTCAATAACTGAGCGGTTGATCTTGTTGCTGTTGGGTGATTCATTATTTAACGGCCCTGATCTGTTGTGGCATAACTGTTTATCACTGTTGATTTACTATCATTTCACATATTGTGAAATATGTTATTAATATTAATATATACACACATCTTTTTACATCATTTTCATTAGAATTGACATGCTAGATATTTCATAGATATTCCTATCATAAAAAGGTATACATGGATTCTTTTTGGTCCAAATCTGAGCAACAAAAGAATTGTCAATCTTTTGGTATTAGCTTGTGAGTCAGTTACTGTTTAATGTTGTGTTGTCAGTGTTATTACTCCATTTGCTTATTTTCATAAGCAAAACGTCTGGATGTGAGTTTATAAGAACTTAATCACACAAATCACATGTTGTATTTTAGAGTCGTGGTTTTCATTTATTCTGTAAACAAGGTGGAACAATACTGTAGTGTATTATTCAGATATTGCAGTAACTCAAATTCCCCCTTTGGATGGTTTGGATGGTTCAGAACTCCGTCGCTGTACAGTATTGTGTCATTTCACAGATGTGTGTGTGTTTGAAAGGACGTTTAAACTGTGCTGAAGTGTCTTTAGCGTGCTGATGACCACTTGGCTGAGTCGGCATCTAGCACACACTTCAGAATGGATCCTTCTTAAGATCACATCCGCTCTGTAGCTGCAGCTGGGCAGTACGACCCGCTGATGTCCACACGGGCAGCAAGACCTTTCTTTTGTTGTTAGGGACATTTGAATTTAATACGAAGGTTTTTGACTCCCAACAGTTATCTTTAGTCCACTTGGGTACAACTATGCCACTGTGATAGCGCCATTAGAGGTTTGCTTCTTCTTGGCGTCAATGAAAGGGTACATGCACTTGTCAGACCCCAGGAAACGATACGTAATCACGTTAGATTCCCACGGCAACAATCTGAAACACAACCAAACGTAAGCCGCTTAGAGATGGAATTGCACACAAAGAAAAAAGACAAGGCTTTTGAAAGGTCGCCAGTCAATGTGATGATTTAGCTTTGTCCTTACGCTCTGGAGAGGAAAGGCAGGTATGTGAGGCGGGGAATGCACACCAACGGTTGGTCCACCAGGATGGCGTTCATGGCCTGCTCGACGCAGTACTGGGGCTCCAGAGGAGGAAGGAACAGTTCGGCTTCCTCCCTAGCAGTGGCATGGAAGCACAAGCAGGCTGTCGCTTACCAGTTGGCGCTTTTGCTTTTTGAACAAACACGAGCAGCCACACAAGTCCATTCACATCCCTCTGATGTCATTTGTGCAGCTGCTTATGTGTATTTAGTTCAGCATGCATTGACTTTTCAGAACCATAACTGCAAGAGAATACATTGTAGAACCTATATAGAGGAGCTATACATGCATTTAGTCAACTAGACTGTCGTTTACGTACCGTATCTTGCAGCCTTCAAACATGCCCGTGTCTACGATGTAAGGGCACACCAGGGTGGTCTTCACTCCTTCAACCTCGTCGGCCAGTAGCTCATGTGCCAGAGACTCGTGGAAGCCCACTGCGGCAAACTTACTGGCACAGTAATCCTGTCTCCCAACAAAAATCAAAACTTCCATTGAAAAATTGAAACAATCACACAATTGCATTGAAAATATGCCGGACCTGCTCAGACAGCTTATTTTGCAGGACACATTTTAATCTGTTGCTTTATTTGATGCCTCAAGGACCGAGAAACGAGACAGCGGCTGCAACAGCGGCGCTGTCGTGTCTCTGTGTCGCGCCGCGGTCCCTCGCCGCCTCACCTCTACGCAAGCTGTGCTGAAGAGGCCGAGGACGCTGGCAATGGTGACGATGTGTCCGTGATTCTGGGCCTTCATCTGAGGGAGGAAGGCCTTCACCGTCTGAGGCACACACACACGCACAGACACGCTGTTAAACGGCAGTATGTTATCGAGAGGCAACAAACTGTTCAGTGTTCATGCAACTTAAATGACTTAAATGTTGCTCAATAGGAAGTAAGCTTATTTTTTTTCAAGCAGCTTCATCTTAAGAGGATTTATTCGGGGATCCTGCTGTATAGTGTGTAGGGGATCAAGCTATTAACGTAACACATTTGACATGTCACGCGTCACACTGTGCACAATAAGGCGCTCTGCACAGCAGCTGATGCTGAGAGCATTGTACATTGTACATTGTGGAAATCAAAAGCTTCATTTCACCGTTCTAAACGTTGGTCGTGGTAAATCAGCGTCTTGTCTGGTGTGTATGCCGACTGCTAAACTGTCCAGATTTGAGTTTGATAATTAAATAGAGATTACTACTAATCAGAATAAGTGCCCCCCCCCCCCCCCCACATCAAAGCAGTCAATGTGTGTGCAGCTTTATATTTTACTGAATTAATAATGCTGAGTTTCTGTTAAAGCATGAATAGTAAGTAAACAAGCTGAGGTGACTAAATTTCACCAACCCGTGGTCTTAAATTGTGTGTATGTCATTTTCTGCTAAATGTCCACTGAGGATGGTCTCAGAAGGACAGTTTTTTCCTCTGGGTATTACTAATTACTAATACTTACTGATGCATACTTCCTTACCATAATCACAGAAGCAAATATTATTCTAGATGAGTCGACAAATAACGAGTTACATCCTTATTATCTGTGCAGAGCGAATAATAAACAATCGTCTCTCTGGACGTTTAGCATTACGCAATAAGTCCGGTTGGACGACACTTTTGACGTTGAAGTCTGACCCGAGCGCTCTCACCCAGAAGAGGGCGTGGCAGTTGACCTTCATGGTCCTCTCGATCAGTTCGTCGGGACAGTCCAGCAGGCGCTCCCCGGCCACCACGCCGGCGTTGTTCACCAGCATGGTGACGTCCCGGCCCAAGTCCCTTCGCACCAGCTCCGCCTTGCGATACACGTCCACCCTGTCGGTCACGTCCACCGTGTAAGCGTGCGCCTTGCCCCCCATCTCGCCCACCAGCCTGGCCGTCCGCTCGTTGTGCTCGCTGTTTATGTCCCAGAGCACCACGTCCGCCCCGTGCTTGGTGAACTCCTGAGCGAAGAGGCGACCCAGGCCGCCACCTGCCCCGGTGATCAGCACCAGCTCGCCGTCGATGGGCTTGGTGCGCGGGCGCAGGACCGCCCGGACGGAGTTGCGCAGGATGAAGTAGATCACGTCCAGCAGCATCATCTGGAGGTCCATGAGGAAGATCATGTTTTGGGCAGCGCTTTACTGCTTCTTTAACCGCCGTGGGTTTACACTTCACACCTGGAGGCCGCCAAGGTGCGTTTCCCACGATCGGGGGGATGTGAAAAAGATCCAGGCGGCCCGAGCTGGTCGTTCCCTCCTCCTGTGACCCTCGGCCTGGTTTATTTAAGCACTCCACTGGGATTAGAGGAAATACCTCGAGCTCCTAATGAAATCACTGCGGATGCAAGTTAGGAATGTTTGCCTTTTCACCACAACTGCAACAAATGGAATCACACTGAGTTAAAGATTTTGAAGCACATTATTACTAAGAAGTTAACAGTACGTTTAGTGTACACATGCAAATCATAATAGGCTGCCTCTCAACACTGTTTCACATGTAACTAATTGGAAAACTTGCACCCTTATGTAAACGTGAATATCTGCGTTATATGCGTATGCAACAGGCTCTCAGGCTGCTCAGTATGAATAAACTTACATTGAGGAAAAGAAATTAAATGGGCCGTACTGGGGATTATTTTCACTGTTAGTTTATTTTAAGGCCCCATTACTCTCTATTACATCCCAATGTTCCCACTAATTGTGTGAGGATCTCAATGCAGTTTGTATCTGAATTGAGCTTCAACTGCACAAGGAGTAGTTAATTATTTACATATGTATTTCAGGTCCTACTAAATATACAAGAAAATAAGAAAAGATTTGCTAATTGTGTCCAAATGTTGTAACCTCAGATACAGTTTGTACATCTGTGATTCAACGAGGACGACGTCCGTGGACACACTTTGGTCCCAGTTCTACCTCTGACCCTGATCATATCAAATAAGAACATAAGGAGATTATGTTATTCTCCGTATGCACGTGAGCCATTTGCATGTTCAAACCCAATAATTATAAATGGTGAAATTCACTGGCTTTAAAGAGCTAATACGTCACAACAATCACCTCCATTTATTGTTGCAACTTAGCTTACCAAGAATGTGAAAGTTCATGTAGTGTATTTTAGGTGTTAAACAATCTTAACCGGGAGGAATTCTTTTATTTTGCAACAATGTGCTGACAAATATAAATATCTTTCTGTAACACAGAATGTATTCACAGAAAAAGGCTGTAAAAGGAGTTCAGTTTAAATACTGCCAAGAATTTTGCCCCGCTGTGACTGTGTTTGAGTAAAACTTGTAAAACTCAAAGATCCTCGACGTGAGCGCCTTAAATGTGATGCAGCTCGAGTGATGTGGATCGAGTGTGGAGCTGAATTCTGATTGTTTGCCCGCCAGTTTTTCCTGTCGGATGAGCCATGAAACTGTTTGACTGCAGTGTTTGCTGCTGGCAGGAAGCCGTCCAACACCAGGCTATTTATGTCGTTTCAGAACCGAGTACTAGAACCCAAAAGCACAACTCAGAAACAGAAATGCAATCACAGTTCTTTACTTGTGTTCAGGCAGGGTCAAAACCGGGGGGGGGGGGGGGGGGGGGGGGTCAGTCCAACAGGCAAACAAATCCAAATCCCACATGGCTCTAATGTACTCTATAGTTTTGTCTATGACTTTGCTGTAAGAGCTGCTATAGAATGACTTCAAGTTGCCCGATGAAAGGATATGATGAGGAAATAAATATATCATGTGAAGAGATATTTATAGCGATCGTATCCAGTTAGTGCTGACCGGCTTTTTAATGGAGGATTCAATGCTCATCACCTTTAAAGCGTTTTTTTAGGGAGCCACACTGCCGCGTTTGTTTCACTGTCCCTGTATGTTTCCTTCAATTCCTAAACTTGAGTTTGTAATGTAGCAGTGTAACCTTCCAGCTCCCGTGTTCCACCTTCTCCCTGAACACACACACAGCAGAAAGCTGGTGGTAGTTTGAGTGTAAACCTGCACTGTCACTCGTTGTCGTTCTTTTTGCATGAATAACCTGAGCCACGGGAGTTTCAGTAATCCGCTATTTTACACGTTGAGGCACGTAAAGTCTTATTTTGGTGAACACGGTCCCAGCAAATGCTCATTTTGAATGTGTTATTTAATGCAACATATGTTGCATATATGATGTTCTCAACGTGAAATCTCCCTCTGCAGTCCCAGCAATGATTATCACGGGTGGCTATGGCAACGCCAGGAAGAAAAGACACATCCCCGACACCATCATCAGGTTTTTTTTGTCTTTGATATCTTCTCGTGTATTGTCCCAATGTATTTAATCTGTTTTTGGTTTGAGTGTCTGTGTTTATGTAAAAAAAAGGTATTGTGTCCAGTTTCAGTTGAGCCCTCTAACCAAAGGATGCCAGCAGAGTTGGGGCCCACACACCCAGTGGATGCAGCACCCGAGGGGGGGGGCAGCAGGTGTGCGGGAGATGGAAAGGAAAATTTAGAGAGCAGGTAACAATGGAAAGAATGAAGAAATTACTTTCTACGCTTAAGAATGTAAAAACATTGTCCAACTTTTTTTTTCTTTCTCACCACGATAAAAATATATAAATCCTCACACATAAATTCTAGGTATGTGTTATTTAGGAATTGTTAATGACCAGAAGAGATACGGTATTTGTTTTTAAAGCCTTGCCAAGGGTTTATTCAACCATGAAATTACATTTGTTCTGTTAACTCTCCGTTAACAGAACAAATGATTATTATAAGAACTGTTCCTTTATGGATATACATGTTGTAGAATAACTGAAAAATGAACTCTGTGATTGCAGAAACAATGATTACACTATGTGAAATGTGTGTATTGAGACAAAAAGGGATGAATGCACTTGCTTTCACATGAAACCTTTAAAGTTAGATTTCCCATTATCGACATCCAAAATTACCAGTAGGAAGTCTTCTTCTTCTTCTCTGCCTCTTTTCACGTATTGCTGTGTTGCAACATTACCGCCATCAGTAGAATTGTGGGACACCATTGGCACGATGTGTATGTGTGCAGCGTGCATGTGGAAAGTACAAATAAAATGGGAACCCGCTGGTAGAAAACTCCTCCAAAGCCTTAGTAGATGTTAAAACCTCCAAATGGAACATTTATTCCAAATATAATTCACCCTAACTTGAACCCTAACAACATCCATAGGAAAAACGTTGTTGCACTGCGTAGACAGAAGTTCTAAATTACAGCTTGCATAAGACTGTTCGGCCTGTTTCTGACACGCAAACTGTGTTTCAAGAGGTGCCGTTATGGACGCATCACTGTTGTTTGGATCAGATGGATCTCTTAGAGGAGCACCACTAGATGGCACAATTGTTGAACTTAAAGAGAAATCTTGCGATCACTGACTCCATCCTCCCTCCACGATTCCTGCAGAAGACCATCTCTCCGGTGGCAGGTGGTGGGGAATCCTCCATGCACGGGTGTGTGGAGGCGTGTGGGGAGGCTGGAGGCCTGTTCCTGCCCATCAGCCCACAGCTTCCTCTTCATCTAACCTCCTTCTCCTCTTCCTCCTCCTCCTCTATATTTTGACTCAGACTGGTGGTAAAAGAACAGCCTGCCAAAATATTAAACACCGGCCTCATTAAAATGATCTGTTGTGCTTTCTTCCCCAGATTGGAGCAACGACATGTAAACATTTAGTTGATGAGGCTTGATTTGTTCAAATGAAAAATCCTTACTGCTCAACAGATATATAATTTGATATTACATATATTCCTGTGTCGGTTTGCATAGAAAACTGCAAATTACCAGTAAAATGAAAGTCAGAGTTCCCTAATCTAAATGTAAAGTGATTTGATTTATTTCATTTTAGTCATTCAAGGGAGATTTTGCTTGTCTTTATGAAATAGGAATATCTGCGGACATTGAGACATTTTTTTTTACGTGACAGGTACTGGCTCTGTGTGAATCACAACCAGTTACAACGCCAGAGTTACAACATGCACGGAACAATAGAACATTTACACAGGAACGACAGCATAGAAAGTCAACAGGTAAAAATTAGTTTTGTTATTTTTACAAAACAGACAGCCTCGGGACCTACAAACAACATTGTATAAGAGCTGGCTAAGGTTGTTCAAATATAGTTTTTTCAATTATCTGGAAACAGTGTACTTTTATAAAGACTGATGGCTTAGGCAAGGTTGGGGTCAATTTCACTGAGAGTTTAAAAAGAAAAGAAACTACAGTTTGTGTTTTAATTCATACTACATTTAGTTGGTCTCATGCTCTAACACTGGTTCATTTTATTGTGTAATGTGTGTTTTACTCCATCAAGGCATTCTGAATCGACCCCAACCCTGTAATACAGTGCTAGATTCAGAGTATGTGGCATTGGGCTCTACTTGCTAGAGCGGTGGTTCTCACCTGGTTTGGAAAGCATCACATCCTTGAAAAGGTGTCTATGGGGTTCTAACAGAAAATAAAAAAAATACCTGAACCTCATATTGGCTAAATTCAGCAGCTAGCGTGACAAACAACTTCTATTATAAATTACAAAAAAATGCATTTACAGTACAGTTGGGAGCCTTGTCATTTAAAGGTCTGAGAATCTGTGCTCTTTGTATCAATAAATACAACAAGTCACTTGATTGTGTTTTCTTCATAAAGCATGATGGTTTAGTCCTTTGAATCACTCAGTATAATGAAAAGCTCCTTTAGACTACATTTGCTCTCTTGGGAATGGAAAGTAGCGAGATGTGATCTATATATTCTTTTTGAATTATCATGGTACCATGTCACAGTATCACAGTCGTATGAAATCACATCAGGTTTGATGCCTTTGCTGCGAAACCCTAGAGATAAGGAGTATCAATACTAGTTTGGGGATTTCTGTGTGTATGCTCATGGCTGAGTATTTGGGTAGTATTTGCCCGTAATACATTCCAGTTATCTAAAATAATACTTTCTGTCTGTTCATGGAATATTGATTGTCATCATTAGAGAATATTTCGTGCGTGTTGATATTAAACGTGGCGTTGAAACACATAACGTGCTGTAATTCTTCCGTTACAGAAACAATGTCGTGTTTTTGTGATCCGTCATTTAATCTGTCGCCTAGCCTATTATTTGTCACGAGTATTTTACTTATATTTCAAGGCGCTACAGGTTAAAACCAAGGTCACGTGATAAAGTCCTGACACATTCTGGCACGGAAACTGCAGGTGAGAACGCGGCTGCCCGGAAATGACAACTTCGTAAAGCGTTTGCGTTCACGGCACCTAAATTCTAGTACTTCAATCACGAGCAAATTAGAGGTCACGTGTCTCGCTGTAACAGCACCTGGGTCTCAACAGCCTCCCGAGCACACCGGCTGCATCTCAGGACCGAAGGACTTTCCGTGGTGTCCTCAACAACTCAAACCAGGACACGGAGCCAGGGGCGGATTGCGGCCGCACTTTGCAAGTTGCGTCCGGGACAGACGAGCTCCGGCGACACGCGGCTGAACTCTACGGGGCAAGGAACGTCGGCGACGCGCGTCGTTGCCTAGCAACTAGGTTGCACGCGCGCTCTGAGGTGTGTAGGAACTGTGCGGCCTCTACTCTGCTGTCCACGTCGTTCACAATGACGTGTCCACATTGTGCTACGTTTCCGTAGCTGTTGTCTATTCTTTTTTTGTCTTCCTTTCTTAACTCTTGGAATGATTTATATTGGAAGGCAGTTATACATTTATATAACGTTAATTGAATCAGTTGTATTCCCAGTCTGCAGATGGAAGGGGTCTTCTTGTTGATGTACATCCACATTTGATGCAATCTACTTTCTACCCTTAACATGGTTAAAATGTATTCATACCAGTACTTTTGCTTGAGTACAATGATAGCAGCCTACTCTTTAAACCTTTTGTGTAATGCAGAATCTCAAATGTTGCCGTATAAGGGATTGTGTGATGAAAATTCAATTTGTCATGTAGTTTTTTTGGACTGATGAAATGGACTCAATGGACATACATTGGCCTTGCCCTTTCATAATATGAGGATAAATATGGAGTGAAAAGCCAATCAGGAACTAAATGTTTCTCTAGATGAGACTTAAGTTTTGTAACCAAAAGAAAATGAAATGTGACGGACAAAATTTAAATGCATCATCTTTTCTTAGTACAATTGAACTTGTGCCAATTCCACCTTGTAAATTGCTATGAGGATGTTTATTGTGGGGATGGTTAATCAATGTGTGTTTTTAAAAAACAAAGGAGCAGCCAGGCACAGCAAGTTGTTGGGGAGACAAACAAATAATACATTGTGAATATTACCAGAAGTCATCTAAAAAATGTCAAACTGCTCTCTAATGTTATGTCATAGAACATTTTCTAAATTATAAAATCAAATCAATCATTTGGCAACCCCTCTTTGCACACAATATCTAAGTTTAGGATCTCTTTGACAGTGGCCATTTTCTCTTTTTGTGAACTCAGCATTTAATATTAGCAAATGTGCAAAACGATTAGCTATTTGAATAGGTATTTCTCTTAAATAAAATAGAACTTTGTGTTGAAGCAGCATCATAATAATCATTTTTCACCAGCTCAAATATCCATCCATGCTTAATTATATGGTGTGTGTTAAGATTCATAAAATTTGCCTCCCCTCTTTTTAGCAGTAAGTGAACCTGCACATTAAAAATAAAGTAATCTTAATATATCCTATGTTTAGAATGGAACTTGTGCTGCAGTTGCATGTCAGTCAGAACTGCGGTTAGACTACGAGGGGAACAGAAGCAAGTTTCCCCCCGAGGTGCAGCTCATTCTTTTCCATTAAGCGGCACGGCTCTAATGCCCTGGCTTCACTCCCAGCACACAGGTTTACCCGGCCTCGCATAGTCATTGCTATTCCTTCCACACCTCTGCTCCTCTCACTATGGATGAGCAATATGAAATGGTTCAACTATGTGATTGAAACAGGAAATGAAATCAGGGTTTGTGGTGACACTCTTAGTCTTAACAACACTAAAGTACATTTGACGATGTTCTTCTTTCGACTACGGACTAACATTTTACTCAACATTTATATTAATGCAATGAACTCTATTATTTATATATCTCAGCTTGTGTCCGGAAGCTTTTACAGTTTGGTCAATTTTCTTCAAGAATTAGTTCACTTGTCAGCGAGGTTCTGCTGTGCTCACATTTTCAAGGTTGGTATTGTTAGGTAATAACTGTAATTGTCGGGAATAGTAAGACTGTTTTTTTTTTGCTATTTCTGAATATAAGCAGATAATAGAGAATGCATTCAGGGGAATCGTTGTATTTATGAAATTAGATTTTAGACACAAACATAAAAACGTACAAGGTCCGTACATCATAACGCTGTTTTTACACAGTACTTAATATGCGCAGTGAGGAGTGGCTGCTAACATGTGACTGCAAATTGTCACTTAACGGGTACATGCCTATGTGTGTGTTCTATATGCGTTGAACATAGGTTACATGCAATCAAGTCCTTCCCGCCCCAATTAACAAACGTATCTGAGCTGCTGCCAGCCTTTCACGACAGCTATGACAACAGCTTCTGTCTCCATGGAAACTAAATGTGTCTATATATCCATAAAATTGTCTTTCATACTTCTATCTATCTTTATGCTCATGCATGGGTCAGGCCAGGCATTTAGCAGCTGATTTATGGTAGAGTTAACCTAGCGGCGCTTATGTTGTGTCATTAAAGTTTATTTTGATAATAAAAGGAAGAAAGACGAGATGGAAAACGACCTTTCTATAAATACACGTATATTCCATTATCTGAGTGTGATCCCTTTGGATGCTTTTGTGTTGGTCAATGGAAGGCCAATGCATGCTGAACATGTAATCTAAACTTTGTGTCAGTAAACATACATGGTTAACATAAAGAAATTATATTATAGAATCTTTCATATTTTTCTTTCATAAAAGCGCCTCATGTTTTTGTACGTTGACCGTTTGCGTGCATGCATGATTCATAAATGTGTGCATTGTGCAGCTATCAAGATTATTACTTCTGGCTCTTTAGTTGTTCTCAAAAAGTCATGGTCTACTGCCATCCCTCAAAAGATGATACCGAGATGCAAAGAAAATATTTACTGGTTGAGATTTTAAAGTATTGGCTATTCTAACCATGGCATGATAACATGGGGGATGACAAAATACTGTTAAAGAAAAAGCACGCCTCATTATGGATGACTGGCTAGAGCTGCAGCCTCTGTGCCAAGACATTGCATTTTACACAGGATTACTCTTCACATGTGACACAGCAGACTAGCAAATCGTACATTTCAACAATTAGCTTTCTTGTATCTAGACTATATAAAAATAAATCAAGTAAGACAATCTCAAGAGTGTGTATGAACTACCGTTAGATCACCCGTCAACAATCACACTCACTCACAACGTGCACGCACACGCTCGCTTACATTATATCCAGATATGCACACTCGGTACCATACAAATGTAAATGACTAAGGCCAGTTTTTTGGAATGGAGGGCGCAAGTAAGTAGCTTATAGGCTTCTAGGTCCTCTCCTGTATCTCCGTGACTACAAAATTAATCGGGACTCCGTACTGGTGGGCAACTGGGATTTCTTTTCCTATAGAGTTTAGAGAAATCTCCCATGCCGCTAAACCACCATGCCGCTAAACCACCATTCAGTTTGGTCACAGCAGTTATAGCCATGTTTCAATTTCTCTGACTCCTCTGCTTCCACGTGAGTCCACAGACCCGTTGGCTACCTGGGAGTGCCTTCGTTTTGTCTAATAACACTAATAGGAATGAGTTGAAGGAGGGGCAGTGACGTTCTCGGAATTAGTAGTATTTTTTCTCCCAGAGTATTGAGCACACATCCTCACCCTGAGCCGAGTACACGATGGCATGCTCAGGTAATGTGTGGAATGTTTTGGTGAGACCTTTTTTCTCTTCCACTCCCCTTTTCTCTGTCTTATAGCGTCTTTTTAAGATTGTCTGTTGTCTCCATCCCAAACACCCAGGCCCCATTATTCTGTTCATTTCTGCTGCACTTGTACTTCAGAGGCTTTTATCTGAAGTATTTTGACGCCCCCTCTCAACCTTTGGTCTTCGTGCCATCTCAGGTACTACGTGATTCTCGTGAGCCCCCCCGCGAATCCCTTCAATGGGGAACAGACAGTTATGGCCTAGCATTTTTTGGGCTGCTTCCAAATGGTTGCAGCCTTTCTGATAATTGATGCCTCGCTTTGGGCTTGAACCAGCCAAAAGAGACTCTGAGGGACTGATATCAGAGATGTCGCGAAGGTGCTCGTCATCATCTGTATCAGCGTCGATGTATTTGCTGATGGAGGAGTCGTGAAAGGTGAAGACTGTTGCGGCCAGGGTGGTGCTCTCCGGGGACTTGGGTGGAGTCCTGCTGCTGGCAGTGGTGTAGACAGAGACCTCGGGGCTCAGTAGGGAGTTGTCCGACATGACTGAGCTGTCCGAGAGAGGGGACGGGCCTGATCCCCCGTCGCTGGGGCAGCCCCCTTTGGGCTTAAGACTTTTTGAAGAGTTGCCAGAAAAGAAGAATCTCCGTGTGCTCTCCGTGCACGAGGGCTTTATGATGGACACAGGGGTCAGGATGGGTTCACGATCCCCGATGTTTTTTTGGCCTGATTTTGTGCTGCTGTGCTGAGAGAAAGCTGCAGCCGGACTGTAGGGGTACCGGTTGCTTTCCTGAAGACCAAGTTCCATTGCAGGACTGTGGGGGTATCGTGGATTCTCTTGGAAGTCTGTAGCGCAACTGATGTAGCTGTCAATGCTGGACAAGCTTTTCATGTCCCCCACCCCTTCTCTGACTCCCATCACCGGTGGCCCGTGATCTTGGATAGCCCCCAGCTCTATCTCATCCCTTTGTTTTCCAATTCTGGAGCCCCTCTCTTTTGCATTGAGGTTTGGCTGGGATTGTGTCTTGGCCATCTGGTTGTACATCTCCTCGAGCTTCTGAACATTCAGCCTTTGGGGACTGGTGGCTTGGGCCTTGTTGGGAGAGCCTTGCTCCTGGGCGTTGAAGGAACGGTTTGAGCTTGTCTCTGATGCAGCTCTTTTTGGGGTCCATTTCCAACGGTTTGGAGAGAGATTGTTGTCGTGTGGCCTCTCACTCTTCTCTACCACCACATCCATCAGTTCTGCACTACGAGCAAATGCTTCTTTCAAGTTCATTGAGACAATGGAACCATTTCTCTTTGCCCTCTCTAGGGCCTCTCTTCGTTTAAGTGCTTTTTCCTGCCTCTTTTGCTCCTTGTAGAATTCAGAGAAGTTATTCACAATAATAGGAATTGGTAGGGCAATCACAAGCACTCCAGCTATGCAGCATAAACCCCCCACTATCTTTCCCAGTAGAGTTTTGGGGTAAATATCTCCGTAGCCTACTGTGGTCATAGTAATAGTGGCCCACCAGAAAGATGCGGGAATGCTTTTAAACTTTGTGTCCTCCTCATCCTTCTCTGCAAAGAACACAAGACTGGAGAAGATCATGATGCCCATGGCCAGGAAGAGAATTAGCAGGCCCAGCTCATTGTAACTCCTCTTAAGAGTGAAGCCCAGAGACTGAAGACCTGTCGAGTGACGAGCCAGCTTTAAAATACGTAGGATACGCATGATTCGAAAAATCTGAACCACGCGGCGGACATTCTGAAATTGTAGTACACTCTTGTTGGATTCTGTCAAGAAGATGGTGACGTAGTATGGCAAGATGGCCAGCAGGTCAATGACATTCAGAGGACCCTTAAAGAACTTCCACTTGTTGGGAGAGGAGAGGAAGCGAAGTAGGTACTCCATGGTGAACCAGGCAATGCACACAGCTTCCACGTGGGCCAGTTGTGGGTTGTCTGAAGACTGGCCAAACTCATCCGTGTCCTGCAGCTCCGGAAGGGTGTTCAGAGACAAGGCAATGGTGGATAGAACGATGAAGAGGATGGAGATAATGGCCAGGATCTGAAAGAAAACGTTATGAAAGTTCTATTAGTAAGGCTTGAATGATTAGGGTATTACACATTAAAATACAGTTTCCTATGCATTCAAGCATAAAACACTTATTTTTACCCCTCAAAATACAATAAACACGCATTTAGTACATTTTATGGGGAATTGAATAGATCAATAAAGTGGAAACGATAATTCTAATAACCTTAAGTTTAACTACTTAAAAAAAATACCTGAGTGTGAAGTGTGATTGGCTGAGGGCTAATGGATTAGGTTGGCTTTGACCACTTATTTATTCATGGCTCTCTTATCAGGCTTATTCACATGAGTGAGTTTCCTTGAGTGGAGAAATAGTGCTTTACAACCAACCAATAAACAAAAGCAAGAGCATCACACAATACAATGCACTGTAGCTTGTCCGTTATTTAGTAAATTATGTAAAACTCTTCTTTTTGGGTGGGTAAAAGTTTTTAGAAAAATAAAACGTAAGGATTTTTACCAAATTGAAGTTGGATGCGCATGCGTCTAATAGCTGTATATTCTGGTAAGACTTGCATTGTAATTCCTCTTTTACATAAAGAAACATGTAGTTAATAATATTTATGATTGTATGTTTTACACTCAAAATCACTTAAAAATAGGTTCCCAGTCACTTCCGCACATTGAGGCAAACAGCTTCCTAATTGGACACTGTTACCGGACCAGGACTCTGTCGGCCGATACCCAAAACACAGGTATTCTATCTGCACTTAAAAATGTCGATTTATCCAGAGTATCCACCAAATCAGTGACACGGTGAATGCTGATTAACAAAGCAAGCTAAAAAGACTCCTTCTCTGATCATAACCGGGGTTACAAAACGTTACTCTCACCCTGTTCCTCCTTCTATGGGCCCCCCTGGAATTACCAAAGACACATTTTTGTCACTTGCACCACCTGCTTTGGCACCACCAGACATAAAAAATGAACATGCAGTAGTCAGATAAAAGCAGAATGTCTGCAGAATCCATGGCACTAGATGATGCCTGTTTCATCTAACGCAGCACACAGAACTGGGAGGTTTGTCAGAAAACCGCACACACACACACACACATTACCCCTCCCACACTGCACCAATCATGCTAACAAGCAAGTACCATGTGGTGGTAGACCCCACTTCTTTTAGCACTGTATGACAGCTCCCATCTCAACTAGCATTCATAGCGAAAATAACAAAATCATCGCATTCACTTTGAAGCCTATTATTATTCTTTTATCTTGAGGTTGTTTGATCTGAATAACGGACTACTTTGTCGTCCAACTTGTAATATCCCAGCAAACCCACAATATAACAGTTAAGAGAGATAATTGATTTTGGGACCATATTTTGTGAAAAAAATAAATAAATTACTACTGCTTTGTCCTGCGTAGTATGACACTCTTTGTTTAAATCCATCCATCCATTATCAAACCGCTTATCCTGCACACAGGGTCGCGGGGGGGCTGGAGTCCATCCCAGCCAACTTGGGGCGATAGACAGGGTACACCCTGGATTGGTCGCCAGCCAATTGCAGGACTAACACAGAGACATACAACCATTCACATCCACACATCCACAGGCAATTTTAGAGTCACCAATTAACCTGATCCCCAGAGCATGTCTTTGGACTGTGGGAGGAAGCCGGAGAACCTGGAGAGAACCCACGCAGACACGGGGAGAACATGCAGACTCCACACAGAAAGGCCACTGGGCGGAATCGAATCCAGGACCTTCTTGCTGTGAGGCGACAGTGCTAACCACCACACCACCGTGCCGTCTTTGTTTAAATCTATACATAAATTATCCCATCACAGACTAAAGGTCAGTTTACCAAAAATCTATCAAAATCATATTTCATCCTCACTTTAAACTAATATTTACAGTAGTTGTTTTGTCCCCAAGACATAATAACGGAAGCTGCATAGAATTCTTCATCTTTCTGAAACATTACAGTCACATACATTTGAGCTATGGTCTTCAGAACTACTACAGAAACCACACAAACTGGTCTGTAGATGAGCCGATAGGAATAAATTGGAAAGTGTCTTTTTTTTTAATTCGATTTTTGGGTAAACAGACATTTTATTTTTTCGACTTGCTGCCCTTTGGGCTGTAATAGTAGTTTTATAATGAGATTCTGATATCAGCTTTCCATAAAAATGGGGACAAAAGGCCCAAATTGAACAGCTCTCCCTTGATCCGGGTGTCCAGGTTTAAAAGCAGGGCTCCTGCCTGACCAGCTCATGATTCACAGAGGCAACATAATCCAGCAGTGTTTATTCATCATAATATGCTGATATAATAGACCCCATTTATATGCTTTTACACTGTTGTGGCGAAGCAAAGCATTACACAGATGTATAAGTGTGCCTCCATTAGCCAGTCTAAACGCACCTTTGCGGGTGGCTTCTGGGAGCAGTGAACTCCGCAGCGGCAAATGCAGAAAGTGAGCAAAGATTTATAGATTACACTTAACCCTGAGTTAATCTTAGGAAACCTGACTCAGGACAAAACAACCAAACGACTTGGAGGATAGGAGGTGATAGCTGGAACACAGTAACCCACACAAATACGATTAAAGAAAAGTAAATGTATATTCCTGAAAAACAAAATGTGAATATATCAGTATGAAATTCATTATTTCAATGTGATTTAAGTGCAAAGTGATTCTTTTCCTCCTCCTACTTGTTAATCTAGATCCAGATATCATCCATAAACTGGAACTGCTTGTTAAACGCAGCCACTTGTGTAAAGAAACCGACCAAAGGCCAGCCCAGAGCATACGATGCACGGTTTCCCTTTGCATCATCCGGAGGAAATAAAAAGCACAGCAGCAGAAATAGAGCAATAGCAAATGTTGTTTTCGGGCGAGATTGACAGCATAGGCCTCGACAACGGCCTAATAATCGAGGAGCCCCCTCCCAAGAGTAAAAGTGATGGCTAAAGAGGCAACCTTATCTACAACCAATCAGAGCAGGAGGACACTGTTGCCATAGCGTCACGGCAGCAATGAATAATGGCCCTATCTGTTAATTCCCCTCTCCCCAATGTGCTCCTCCCTTCCTGCCCTGGAAATAAATTTGAGTTAAATCAAACACTTGAAGAGAGGGAGGTGCTGGAACCAGAGAGCAAAGGTGAGATGACGAGTGCCGAACAACACAGAACGGCCGCAAAGAAAAGTATGATTCTGTTAAAGAGAAAACGATTCGTACAAAGTGAATTACACAGTGTAGGGTTATGTTAAGTTTTGTGTTGAATGTTACATTATTTTCTACTATAAAGCATTTTTTTTTTGCTGTTTAAGTGTTGAAACGGTCAACCTATTGAGAAATAAACACGACACATATTTAGGAATTGCCTTCAAACGAGCGGTCAGGATGTTTGCACCAGACGTAAACCATTTATCAGTCTCAACCGTAAACATTCTAACTGTCTCCAAGCTTATTCACGCTTGCAGTGTGTAAGAAGGACATCAGCTGACAGGAAGTAGACGTAGACCCAAGCTGTTGCCTAGCAACACAATTCCAGTGAAACACACTGAGATGGAGAGTTTCAGACAAAGGTTGAACAAAAGTATATTCAGACAGACGGTGGGACATTTTTTCTTTTACATTAAATGGTGTGAACATTTTCTATACATATACATACAGTATATACATATCCTTTTAAAGTTCACTGAATACCAGATCCGAGTTGTGATGAGTCAGAAAAAGGACGTGGATAACAAATCCCGAAGATTTTTGCAACATAATAGCATGTGTGAGGAAAAAGGGCAGAAGTAATAGGATTGAGAAGCCACAATAACGTCGCTAATGAAGGCATACTCGTGCTGCTGTGCAACATCGTGGTTATGAGGTCAAGTTCCACAAGGAAAGCCTGCTCATTTCCCACACGGCCACTATCTCTACACACTCACTCTGCCCTGCCGGTCTTTACCTCTTTCCATCCTCGATTGTTTAATGTCACAGGTTGCGAATCTCATCTAACTATTGCACTCTAAATTTCAGACAGAGATTTTAACAGTGCACAAAAAGGAGGAAGCAAACAAACACATGAAATCGGTTGAATGGAACGCCCAGACATGATTGCGATGGTTTCAACGCAATCACGGGCTATTTATAGACTCTCAGTGGACGCATGTGCATGTGTGATGAATGCTCCATTATTCCAACTAGATTACGTGGACACGAAATGTGAGTGCGACTCCCAGGGAATACTCCTTGGTGGCCAAGAAAAGGGAGGAGAAGACGAAGGGGGGAGATATTTATATCTAGAGGAGAGGAAAAGTCAACATGTGTTCAAGAGATGAGGAGGGAGAGAACGAGAGAGAGAGAGAGAGCGAGCAGATTGACAGGAAATCCAACTGTGACCTGAAACAAAGCCAGATCACACTGGTTTTTGTCTCTTGCGACATCGTCGTGTGGCTCAGCCGACCAATTAGTCCACACAGACCCCCGTTTCTATAGGACACGGAGACACCAGCCCTCATTAGGCTTAATGAAATCTGATTGACCAACACAATCATTTAAAAGGACAACCCCCAAAAAAGCAACACGTGTATAAATGTCAAACACACTAATGTATGTGACATTCTCCAGGTTACATATGGGTGGGAGTTTATTTAATATATGGGACAGACAAGAAAGCACATTGACTGTTCCCCGTTCATACACCAAAACTCTTTCTGTTCTGGAGAAGCACATACACTTGGGGCTCAGGGAGAAGAAAAACATATTCAAATACAATCAGTCGGCGTAATGTAGTTGTGCGTGCTGTTTGCTCCCTCTCCAGCTCCCACTCAAATGGCCTGGTTTTATATATCGGCCGTGTCCCAGCAGCCGTGATTAATTTCCTTTGTGCTACGTTGGGTTTTGTCGGGGTTTGCTCCATTCATGTGCCAATTCAGCACTCGCCAAACAAGGACGAAACATTGAACTTTTACACTTTTTATATAGATATTCGAAAAAAGGATTAGCATGACCAGTAACCATTAAACCACTGATGTGAATGTGAGCACAATGCAACGGTAATTGCAGTGATGGTCACTAAGGCATCCGCTACTAAAGAATAAAACATGTCATGTTGTATTTATCATACTGAATGAGGGCTGGACAAAATATTGAGGGATTTCGTCTGAAATGTGACGTGTTAGAATATGGCAATTAGTGTTTTCTTTTTTTGCTTATTTCTTATACATTATTTGATCTCTTCAGCAACTAAATGTACAACTCTTTTCACCAGCTGGTCACTAACTTTGTCTCTATTCCGTTTGTTAACATACAGTTGGTGTGTTTTCTTTGACTGGAAACAAGAGTGAACTAAACAAATAAGATATTTGCTGTAAAACCAATGGAAAGAAAATTCCCTGTAAAGCTAAGGGCAACGGCAACACTTTCAGTCAGTTACCCTTCATAAACGTATCTGCACTGCTTTGCTGGTTGGCTCAGGTTTGATGTTGATGTTTGTTTATTTGGTTCAGCCACTTGTAAAAAGGTGCAGCTCACGTCAGTATTTTCACATTTTATTAAGTGCTGTGGTTTCCCCAAGTGACAGTTCAGGAACTCCCGGTGCCCCGAGTGGAACCTTTCTCATTAGCAGCAACAGGAGCAACAGACACGCTGCTGAGCTCCAGTAGTGGAAATCCCTGTTCTGCTTTTGTCCCGAGACCTTAGTGTGTTAACTATGTAAGAGGTCACCCAGGGAAACATTAGATCCACCTACATCTGTCATGAAATAGTCCTTAACCCCTAGACAGGCATGGGATGAAAATGTTTTATTTAAGGTCTATCTAGTTTATGGGTGCTCGATCACTACGGTCCTCTCACTGGCTGACTTGCTTTCCCATCATCCCCTGAGCCACATCCGAGGCCACAGGGACACCGTGCCACACTTTCCCTCGCTCCACTGCCAGCCACTGTCACCATGACAACCCCTTGAAGCACGACAGGAGGTGCCTAAGTAGACCTGCTTGTGAAAAGCAAGTCTGACAGAGTTTCCTTCTCTCCCTCCCTCCCTCTCTCCCTCCCTTCGCTATCTCCTTCCCTTCTCTCCCCGATTTGTACCTTATTCAGAGCTCACCCAGCTCTGAACCATCTGCACTGCATGTCAATGTTCTACCTGGTGATGTGCTGCCTTCTTTTTTGCATGTTTAACAATGTTTTCTTTAAAGAGAAGAAGTACGCAATTACCACGCTACATATTCAAGAGCTGATGTTTAAATTGTATGCCACACTTCAGCTGTTATGTAATTCGATTTGATTAACAGAAGCACAGTATTGATCTTCATCTGTTATTGTCAGTGGCTGATAGTATGGGCGTTAAATAAAGTGTAATAATTAACACCTCTGCCTCTGTATGTAGAAGGTCTCTGCCTCACTGCCTGTGAAAGAAATGGGGTTTCCATGGTGACGGGAGGAGACTGTGTCTTCCACATTTCGCCCAGCATGATAGCTTGAAACACACGCTCTTTAGAGTCGCCCCGCTGTAGTCTCCCCACCCTACATCACTTCGGATTGTAACTCCGAGAAGCAGAGCCTCATTAATCCGAACCTCCTCCGTCTTACAGGGACCTCCTGCCAGATTAGCTTTTTAAAAACAGGCCTGCACATTTCATCTAGTGACCTACCCATCACGACCTGTACGATCACCATCTTTCTCCTGCAACTGTAATCATCTTGTATACATCTTACTGAGTGAAAGCCCTTCATGCAGAGGGCTTGAATACTGCGATGGTCATTTGCTTAACCAATTAACAATTGACATTGCAAAAGAAAGTCTGAACGTCACATTGGCCTGATAGATTCATTGAATTCCACATATTTACTACATTCATTTGACAATATCATTTTCATTAGATTGGATGTATAAGTGGTATTGAAATGATCCTCATGCATCCAATAATACCTGACATGCTCTCTGTTTTCTCAAAGGCATCCCATTAATACACTTAAATCCCTTTGGGGGGCTTCGTCAAAACTTTCCCCTGACTCATGCAGCTTTCACATGCTGGAAGCGCTCGACGATCCCATTCAACAAACTGCTAATGTAGGTACGAAAACTAAGCCTGGACCATCCATCTCCTGAATGAATCCCACCTCATCTCCTCTCCCTCTCAATTATTCATGCATTTCATATGAAGAAGAGAATCCAGACTCAGCATCTATATTTAAACTCTGACTGGTCCATGGTGCCTGTATAAATAGAAACAGTATAGGGTTTGGTCTTGAACACCAGAAGAGACTGTCTTCATCAGGAATTGAACGTCGGAGTAAGCGGCATTTGTTGGAGCGAGATGAAAGACATCTTAGTTGTCAGTGTTGGAAGGGGCATTTCTGGATTGAGGAAATATCATAGAGAAGTCATGGCTGGTAAGGGAATGTGTGGAAAACCCGACTAAATGTCTCACCCTGAATCTCACCATATCACAGATATCACAGACGCAGTATACAAGCGGTTCTATCACACTGTTTAGGGATATTGGCCATCTTCTAAAAATGATGTATGACGCAGTTCACGTAGTCTTGCAGGCTATGGTAGTTTATTTATTACAGAGACCAGGAAACGCCACAGTAACCCTGCAGACAGCTGCACAGAAGGAAGATGTAAACATTAGAAAAGCATTGATTTGAAACGCAAAGAAAGAGAAAAGAGAGAAAGGCACACGTAACCCTTCTATAGACACACGCACACATTCAATCGACAGTGATGACTGAATAGGAGGCAGCTGTAACTCTAAGCATCATGAAATGACAGTTGCCATGGTGATAGTGACAGTGAACTTCTAAACATTTTAGGGACAACAGCGAGAAATGAAAGAGAGAAACTGAGAGGGGAAACGACTGACTGTAGCGTTTATTCACAGAGCAAGAAAATGACGGTTAATCCTGAAGTCAAACACGGGTTTACTGCAGAAAGCACATTTACTGATGATGTAACTTTACACTGAGTCCATTTCTCACTGTTTGTGAGAGCTCGGAGCCATTCAGTATCAGTACTGTTAATCCCGTTGAGAGCAAATCCTTGGCGATCGGACAGCCACAAGCATTGAAGTTTTTTAATTCCATTGTATTGATCCTATAGAAATTCAATAACCGCATATACAGGATGCTCTGTACTGTAATGTACATACATGTGCATACGGATAATCAAGTCAGATAAAGCACTCGTCTCCTTTTGTATGAACAAGATTTGATCAGCTGGCTGTTTGGGAAATTGAAGTTATGTTGGTCTGTGGAGGTGAATTTAGAATTTCTAGGCTGAACTTTGTAGGTCTCCGGTTGACTTGTTGTGCACGTAGTGGCTACAGAGGAACATGATGAGGGGCCATGCACATGCGTCTAAACTGCTTGGTTAACGCCTGCTTTCATCCCAGGTGCCATTACATCACGATTCACGAGTATCAGGATGAAGACTAATTGAGGAAACTTCTGACATGTCGAGAACTCTCAAGCTTGACAGACCTCCTCTCTCTTGTCACGGTTGTCAACCTATTATAGGACAAGCACTGTTTGGGGGAGGGGCTTAGTGAATGTTCTCTTTGAATTTAATTATTTTTTATTTTTGAAGAAATTGTGTCATGTTGCACATGTGCAAATGGTGTGTTTTTGATAATGCGGGTGCCTGTGGTAGAGGTAGTAGTAGTAGTAGTAGTAGTTGTAGTTGTAGTAGTAGTCATTGACCCAGGCCAGTGGAAAGTGATCATCAAGGGGAAAAGCACCTCACACCAGCAGTCGAGTGCTCCCCCCCCCCCCCCTCAAAATCCCCCGTGGGCTTGATGAAGGTTTCTACTTCACTTTAGTGGATTCTATTTCCGTCTCAGTCCTTCACACTTTCCTCAAGGTCACTCCTTCACCTCAACGCACGACCTACACAGCGGAGTGAAACCCACCGAAGAGGAAAAACAAGTGGCACAGCCTCTGGATATATATATATATATATATTATATATAATATTGTTCCACAAACAACGTCAGTGTTTCAAAGTATGTGTGTGCGCATTTGTTTTCTATGAAGTGTGTAAATTGGTTGCGAAACCAATTACACTAATTGCTGATCACTGTTGATCCGTAACGGCTGATCCGGGTCCCTTTGCTTTTTGATTATACAGCCGGGCCACAAGGTTCCGGACTACTCATCTTTTCACCGTCCCAAAACTAATTTCGACCCGCTCTGAAGTCTGTTATCTATGGATCGTAAACGTAAACTGTGTGATTAATGTGTGTTTCTGAACCTTGAGGGGCGCTCCCTGCTATTTGCAGACGACTGTCTGTTGAGACCGCTCAGGATTAGAATTTATTCAGAGGAGAGGGGTCTTCCATGCTGAGCTTTTTCTTCTCTGCACTCGTAGCAGAAACAAAATACTAACCAGATGCTTATGTTGTTTCAGCCTTTGGGAAGGTAGAATATTTTGCTGCGTAGCCTTATCTTTTAAAATGTAATGTGGTCCAAAAGGCAACCACAAACTGAAATGGCTCATGAAACCCTTTCCGCCAGTAAGTAGTTTACGATTTAAAAAAGGTGATTTCTTTTGCTGCGCAGCAGGACAACGGAAGGAAAAGGTGGAGAGCGCGAAGGGACGACATCTTGCAAAGGGCAGCGGATTGGAATTGAACCTGAGGCGGTCGAATGCTAAATGCCTCCGATTTCGTTATTATCTCTGTGTTCTATAAAGGTCCGAAAGCATCACTTACATTTCACTAGCAATTTAATTTGGATTTGTGTGAATGTTAAAAGGTATTATGATGCTTTTGTTGGAGGCTGTGTAGACCCAATTCTGTGTTGTATCGATTCCCATACCTAAAAGTAACACATGTGAGCAATAATTCAACGTCGTACACCGACAACCCAGGATTCAAAGTGTTCCCACAGGCTAATTCAACAATATGAATATTCTGATTTAACCATGTTTCACAGTAATTTTATCTTCCATTAACAGTCCTTCACTTGCCAGATCTCTTGATCTGTTGCTGTTTTATCTCCCTTACAGTCTTTGCTCCTCGGGCTTCGTCCTCTTTGGTATTGTGAGGTCTCACGTAACAGCTCAACACTAAATTGAACGAACAAAAGAGCTGTCGAGCTTTGCAGTGCGCTATTCTCGACCAGCTTCACTTTCTTGTCATGCACATTTCGGAGCCGTTCCTATGGCGTGATGGTATATTCTGTCCATCAGTGGCAAAAGCAGCAGCTTTATTAGTTAATTCCTTCTTTTCAACGGATGCGAGCGATCGCTTTGCATGAACCCCAGGTTGCTTTGATGACCACAGTTATGTAACCTATTACACATTTATGAGTTTTAGTTTTAGATGAAAGAATGGATCTACTGAAATACATTCTGCCCCAGTGAAACGCACGCAAGTGTCCTTACCCAACACACACTGGACGAAAACCAACGAGCTGCGTCCTGTAGTGCAAACCAGAAAAGCCGAGATGCCACGACAAATCCTGGACTATCCCCTACAAAATGCATGACATGACTTGTGTAATACTTACAAGCACGACTCCACCACTAGAGAATCAGACCACTGCACATTAACAGTGAATGAGCGTTGAAATATGCAGCACAATGTTAAAACAGATACCAAATAATCCCAAACTCGTTCCAAAACATCCGTCCAACATGAACTCATTCTATGAATACATTTTTCACATCAAATGATAATCCAGACTGTCAGCGTGGTTTTGTAATCACCTCTGTTCCTTTCTTCTCAGAAGAAGAAACACTGAAGCGCCACTGGAGTTCAGGCTCCTTTTGTTAACTCGTTTAAAAATACACTTGATAGATTCTCGTCAACAATTTGTGTCATTTTAAATCTATCATTTAATTTAGAATACAGTGTGAAGTTATCTTTTTTGCATTGTTTGTCGGAGTTGAAAAAGATATATCATGAACTATTTCTGAAAATGTGTAATTAAGTACATGATATACTGCTATTGACTGTGACAGGGATATTAAAATATATATTGGTATATTAGTAAGCTTAGTAACCATATTCAGTAATCTTCCCCCCAAAACATTTTTGTTATGTTTGTTGAAATTCCCACTACATCCTAATAGCAATCAGTGAACCGAGCACTCTGATAAAACGATTCAGGGATTCAGTTATCTCGGGCGTTCGCAGGGCCGTGATGTAAAGCTCCGATCATTTAGTTCAACCCGAATGTAACAATTGGACAGGCGACGTGCCGGTCGGCCTGCACTCACTTTAACAGCTGTGAGCACCAACAAAGCCACGTTTGTTGTTCATGACCACGGTGATATGTTGTTGTTTTTTTGGCAACTTTCTTGCTGGACTCAACCCATTTTTGGATCTAGCGCTGCCGGTATTCATTGGAAAATAGTTCCAATTCAGTCATATGATGGACCCACAGAGAATTATCTCAAAACTGTTTAGTTCTCTTCAGCTCTAAGGAGCATTTTAGAGACAAAAGCTCAGCTTTCAAAACATCTGCCATTTTGCCTTGTAGTCCATCAATGTGCAGGTGTGCAGGCTTGGTTATTTTACTGTCACACTCCTTCATTAATAATAATACACAGCAATTACGTAGGAAGCACCATTCATCATATTCATCAAATAAAATGTCTGTTCCGTATGTCGGAATGCCTGCATCTCCCATGCTTCTCAGTCATGAGAATCATAAATTGTGGTTCAACACTCTATACACTGAACAATGTTTGCAGTATAAGTGTGTCTGTGTGTCATCAAAACAGGTCACAGGTGGGATCAATTCCCCTGACAGGCAGAACGGCATGAACGCGATCATTGAGGCCCTCCAAGTGCACATGATCCTAGTTTATGTCTCAGCGCCATACAGATAAGACAACATTGACGAATAGCCTGCGAAGGCCTGATATGTTCGTGACTTGAGTATTGCATGGTCACTCAGCACCCTGCGCACTCTGCGGGGTGCTGTGTTTGCTTTGGAAGAAGTTGACATTTTGTAAATGTGGTCGTTAGTCACCTGATTAGTTTTTCTCTGTAGTGACGTTAGTAAATCGGGTTAAGTTTATTGACTCAGTCCCGTGAGAATGTGCTGAAATAGCCGGCTTAACATCATCGTGTTTTGGGTTAGGGTCAGCAATAAATATTTGTTTGATGGCTGTGTGTGCCCAGAAAGCACAAAACAAGTTTGCCCTGACAACGGAAATGACATTTTGTGTTATGGAGGTTTAAGAATGAATGCAACAGGGTAGAAACTGTCCTGTTGACCCATGAGATCCACACCCCTTTTCCTTCAAAGTGAAATCATAGAGTATATAAAACACACCAATAAGTAAATGGACCAAACAGAACCAATTCCTGAAAACGGCCTGTGACTCCAGAGTCACACTGGTTTCTCCAGCGTTTAGACCGGCTGAATTAATCCATCAGCACTAAAATGTCAAATATGGTTGAAAGACGGCCATTAACGGCCACGACGAGGCCGTCTCAATGCGTTGGCAGTTAAAACCTGGCAGTCAAAAACAATTGGTGGATGGATCTCGGCCATGATACAAGGGCCGGGCTGAAGCTGTGCCTCTTACCCAAATGAAGCAGTCCAGACATCGGAAACGGTTAATGAGCCTGACGGCCTCTCAGACCTCTGGAAAATGATTTATTGGATTTAAGGCACTTAATTAACTTCATGGTTTGCGTTCAAATGAGTGTTTTTATTCCTTTCATGACTCCGGATGATTTAGCCCCTGAATTGGGACACATCTTTCTAGTCAATTGTTTACAGTCCATCATCATCCATTTGATTTATTGAGACTTTTCTGGCTGTCAGAAATAGTGCTTTGTGTCTTGGATCCTGCTGCTGAGGAATTTGGCGAAACCACATGTATCCGTTACCTTTAGTGTATACCACACTAAAGGTGACGGATACATGTGGTTTCGTGTGGAGGAGCATGATTGGACTTTGTTTCCTGTCATCTGATGCACATTCACATTTTTTGATTCACGGAGGACAAATTGACAGAAACCTTCATGTTTGTTTCCGTTTTTAAATGTTAGGTCAAACTATCCCAAATACAATTAGTTGAATTACTTCAATAATATGTCCTGGGACAGTGAAATATATTGAACAATTTTCAAATTCCACAGCTAGATTCAGTCTCATTACTTCTTAAATCTCTCAGTGAGCTTTGTTTGGAGGTGACAGCATGAGAAACGAATGTTTGTTTTTAAGTGAAGCCCACAATTCTTTTGTGAAAACCATCCAGATGACTCATGGCATCACATAAAGGCCACTACAGGTGGAAAAGGGCTTTTCTTGCCAGTCAACTGTTACGAGCAGCTTCCGTCAGCGCACAGACACAATCTTGTTTTACGGTGACTCAAATCTGATTTGAGCGAGAGACAGACAATAGCGTGGCTTACAAAAGAATGCAAACAGAGAGAAAAGGAAGCTTCAAATTGGGCCTGGAGTCTCCTGGAGAATAATTAACGTGACATTTCCCTGACATTTAGTCAGAGGTATAGTGGAGCAGCCTGAAGAGGGGAGGAAGGAAGCAGAGACATGAGCCAATAGAGGTAAAGGATGACAGGACAGAAAGAATACAGGCTGGATTTTTCCCTGCACGTCTTAACAAATAATTCAGTGACAACATGCTTTTCTTGTGTTGCTCTGTGCACGCACTTAAATACAGGAACTTTGCAGGGGTGCGCACGCACACACACACACACACACACACACACACAAATAGACTTAGTCCAATGTTAAGTACCACTTCTTCAGTGATGACACAATTATAGTTTTGCTGCTCAGCGACCATTTGTTCAGTGCTGAACTCGACCATTCACCGGCTGTTTGTGAGAGGTCAGACACCCGTTTCCATCTCTGACCCGACACGCCGGGACGCTCTGTGGTCGGCGCTGGACCGCGCGACAAGCCCACAGCGCGCTGCAGACCATTAAGGAAAGACCAAGACCGTACATCAACCCCTATCAATGCTTTGGTAGTTTGATCTGTGGTTTCACGTTGACCTTCTCAGCTAATTAGAATTTGGTCCACTCTGCCCCTGGCTGTGTCAAGGTTGCTCTTTTTTTTCTTTTTCTGGCATGACATCTTCCGCTATGAGCTCCTAATGATGCCGAGAGAAGCGATTAACACTTTTTTGCACCCACTCATTAGTTGGTGGCTATTGGGAGACATAGATTAGCAGCAGGCAATGTGCACGAGCACCTTGTTGTGTTATTATTCAAAGGGAAGAACCCACATCTGTGCTTCTTCTAAACTGTCCTCCGGTGTTGTTTTGATCAACTGCAGATATTCGAATGCTACAATGGAGACAGCAGCGCGTGGCCGACTTAGAGTGATCTTCTCTGTTTTCTACTGCACTTCCTTAGCTCGAACACAATAAGCATTGATCTCTTTGATTGAAGAAGACGTTTCACTGACAGGCTCCCAGCACTCATCTCTCTCTTTCTCTCTGCGTCTGCGGTTTGTGGAGCAGCGCTGACCGTTCTCGCTGCGAAGCATCAGCCGGCACATACTGCTAATAGTTTCATTTCCTCCACATTTCACAAACTGGGCACCGTGCTTCCCTTTAAAATCATATAGAAAAGAAACGGCATCCTCTTTGATCCCTCCAATTCAATGTCAGATAACGTGATCAAAGGCGAATCGTTTCTGGCTCCGCTGTGGCCTCTGAGGTTGCAGCTGCAGGGCAACTCTGTGTTTTTTGTTAAAGACTAAAGGTGAGCACATTAAATAAGTCAACACGCTATGCCATGCCTTTAAAGATAAGGAGATCTTTATCTTTATCGTTTAGGATGATTCCTTTGTCATTTAATCATGACATTTAACACAGATGTTAAATACTAATGGCAGGGTTCCTAAATTATACTGAAAACATACTGCTCAGGTGTGGTCTTTCTTAACTGACATGAGAGACACTAAACGGTGGCAAACTAAACCTGTCTTCCTTGATAAAATTTATATTTTACTGTAGTTGAATGTTGAAATATGTTCCATGACACAAACACATTCTATTGATGAAAAAAATGCTCCTTCCAAGCATTGATTAATGCGAATGAATGTAATCAAACAATCAAAAATGATCCTGAGTTGTTGTTTATGTACTAAAATATATTAATTCACTTAGCTTCCTGCAGTAAATTAAATTAAATTGGCCCAGGATGATGTTGGGTAGGGTTCTCACAAAGAAGCAATCAAATGACTTACATTTGTTTTGTGAGAGATATTTGACTGATTTACTGGATTTAATGAATTCACTGGATTATCAGTTCACAAAGTGGGACAAAGTGGGACACATGCATGTTGCAATGCTTAAGAATGTGGTAATGTGGGATCAGTTAGCTCACATGTTTTCAAAAGCAAACTAAAAATATGACAATGACCTTTTATTACAAGTGTGGTAATAAGAGTATAACCTTAGACACAGATAATGAATCTTGTGACATTCCTTAAAGTTTCATCCAGATGAAATTTTCATAGGAAGCAGATTTAGTTTTCAAAAAATGATATCATCCTATAATATTCCAATTCAAACTCAAGCGCAAGCCCCCTAAGGTGTCAACCATACTGAGACACGTTGCTTCAGACGCTGCCCCTGTGTGTAGTTCATCCTAATTGACTAATGCTAATCAGTATTTGTTGCCACCACTTTCACCAGCCCGCCTCTGCAAATTTCTTTGGCTTCTTCCGGCCAGCGTGACATTGATGAGCGGTTACAGTACTTTCACTTTTAAGCACGTCTAAAAACAGCTTAAAAACCACGTCATCCCTGGTGTTACCTGCTCCCTTGCGCTGTCCGCATCTTTGGAAAAAAATGTAATTTACAGGCAACACATTTCGAGCGACTTGTCTCGGTGCCTAAAGGCATTACTTACTTCAAAGAGGGACTTCAACATATACAGTTTCAATGCAATGCGATGCCTTATTTAGGTACTCGTGTTCTCCCCGTGTCTGCGTGGGTTCTCTCCGGCTACTCCGGCTTCCTCCCACAACCCAAAGACATGCTCTGGAGGTTGGGTTAAATTGCCACATGGATGTGAGTGCAATCCAGGGTGTACCCTGTCTTTCGCCTGAAGTGGGCTGGGATTAACGCCAGCCCCCCCTGCGACCCTGTGTGCAGGATAATCAGTTTGAAGATGGATGGTTCCTTGAGCTCAATGCTAATGTCTGCATGCCAACATGCACACAATGACGGTGCTAACATGCTGGTGTTAGAAACTACAATACATCCAAAACAGCCCTGCCAGGTTCCTGCTTCCATCCCACACTCACTACTGGCTCCCTGTCTCATTCCGGATTGACTACAAAGTTCTACTGCTGCATCAGCATTTTAGATTTGCGTGTTTGCATTCGTTTTTGCAGATTTCATGATTTTCTGCCTTTTGTAAATCCTCATAATGCTGGGGGAGGTTTGCCCCGACCAACCCCAACCTCATCCTACACCCGTCATCCAAAGACCGTTACCTTTGCCGCGACAGATGAGCTCGGCTTTTCCAGAAGGTCCCAAAGCTTCTTCCGTTTCTCGGCACAGCACGTGTTGTCAAACTCTTCTCCATCTCTGTCCTTCATATTGTCGGCCTCTCGTTTGAGCTCCTCATTCATTTGCTCCTTCTTCTGATGGTACCTCGCCTGGCAACACGACTCCAGGTAGATCTCATCAATGCCCCAGTAGTCGAGTTCCTGACTGAAGGACAGGGCACACATTTCTTCCATCATGTGCAGCTTACCAGTACGGTAGAAGTTCAAGATTGAGGTGAACGCCCCTGGATGTCGATCGAAAAAGTACTCGTTCTCCTCGAGGTTGTAGTCATCGCACACCTCCATCAGAGATTCGTGGGCGTTGCAGTCTCTTAACTTTCCCAGACGTGTCCGTGGCAGCCTATCTAATGTTCGCCACAGAACCTCATGCGGGAGACCCCCAACGTTCAGCCTGACTCTGCGGAAACACGACTTGCTGCGAATGATCTCCACCGGTTCAGGGGGCAGCGATGACGTTGACTGTGAGCCAGCTTTATTCAACTCGACCAAGGGTTTCTCCATGATGACTTTAGGTTGAGGAATCAGGCAAACATCCAGGGCTGTGGACTACGGCTGTTTCTGTTTTCTTTCATAATTTTACCTGATGGAATGGAATAAAACAAACATTGAGAAATCATTAGTATCTTAGATTAGCCTCACGTTTCAAGACGCACAGTTCAATCATCTGACTCTTTGCTGATGATTAAAGATTTGGGCCACCGCCCCAGCGGTTCCTGACCTGGAGGTCAAAAGGTATGAGATACATTTGATAGGTGAAAAGAGGAGTTCAGAAGAAAAGAACAAAATATAAATATATTTGTTTATTTTTAAATCAAACAAATTCAAGACAGCAAAATTACTCCATGGTTGATGATTGACAACTTGTGTCCATAGTCACTGGTTTCCTGCCTGGTTTGTTTGATTAGGCCTTGCTTACAGTGATTGACTATAACTGCAAAGTCCTCGAGACCAAATTTCAAAATGCATTGTTTAAAGAACTGATGGAAAATAAAAGATTTCCTAGTTGAGTCTTTCTATTATTGCCACATCTTTGTCCTAGAGAACCCTCATCATTTAAAACCAGTAAGGAATAGAAATAATAATTTAGAAATTGTGTTTTTTAAAGGATGCAGGGGAGAGAAACAGATAAATTACACTAGTATTTTTTATATCAAGTTCAATACTATTTTCTTTTTAATTTGTAAAATAAAATAACCATCATATCGATTTATGTAAGATGGGAATTCTTGAGGTGACTAAAACTCAGTGTCCAGAATCACACATTTCTTTTTGAGGCTCAGAGAAATAGAAAAATATTCTGCCTTGTTGAAAACTCCCCACCAAATACTTTCCAATGAGCTCGCACCGACCCTATTTTCTGGAGGTATCTCTATATGTCGACTGATGCAATATTATCATCGTTTAATAAAATATTCACAGTGATTGGTCTGCGGTCGGGGACGCGGGACACCACCGCGATCAGTGCGGCGCAACGTGTGCGCTGTCCACTCGGGTGGTGCTGAAACACCAGGAAGCGCTGTTCACTCCCATCATCACTCTCCCTCCCCCCCTCCAGGGGAAGGCAGGTTGACACGGAGAAGAAGACACACAGGCTACATCATGTCCAGATAAAAGATGTCCAACGCTTTCATCGCTCGTCCCTGACCTGAAGACGTGGCACCAGTCGCACATTTTTTTAATTTATTTTTGGGTTTTCCGGCTGTTCGTTTGGTTTAATGTCTGTGGGGTGAGAGCGTGGAAAGCCAAACAACACCTCGGCCCTGCAGATGTGATCATTGACAGCTGTCACGCAAAGTTTTGGACACTTCACAAACGCAATTGGGACCGTGCATAATGTCAGCCTCAATTACACATCGGAGATAAAGGCGAGAGCGGGGGCTGTGTAATAAAGGGTGAACGCATTGTCATGTGGGGTTATGCAGTAACCGGCTGCGAGGAAGAGGTAAAACAACAATAAATGTTCATTTTGAAGAAGCCTCCACCCTCCTGTTTTCTACTTTAGTCAATGCCTCGACAATTAGCATTTGGCCCAATAAACATTCCCCACCCCATTATGTGGACATAACGTAGGACTGCCATGTGCAGCTACGCGTTTGACTGAGAATGAGCTCATTTTGTAGATGTTTAATCATCGACAGTGTTGTGAATCCAAATCCTCCGTCGTTTCCCAGCGTTTCCCTGTTTGTCCAAGGCTGCCTGCTCCATATTGGTGCAGTTTCAATTGCGAATATTCCCCACATGCCACCGATAATCGATTAAAATTGCTGGGTTACATACAGGATTCAAAGTCGAATAAGCTTTGGGATTAAATACCGTATTGAGTTGTCATCCTCCACGGAATCGAACCAGCGCGCATTGCTCCGTGCGCAAGCGGAGAGGAAGCGTTCAAAAAAAATAAAAATGTCAAAAAAGAAAACAGAAGGGGCGACGTTGTTGGTTTGCTATTGCCATGTTTTAACCCGATCCGCTTCCCCCTCTTCTGCCTCCGACATGGCAGAGGGATTCATCTGCCGCTCCGCATCTCGCACCGGTTTCTCGGGCTCGAGGATCAACAAGTATTCGACCGGAGTCCGTTCGGTCAGCCGGAGACTCCCCGCGATCCTCCGCGCGATGCTCCCGCTCAGCTGCGTGAGGAGGCGCCGCATCGCTCCCGAAGTGGATCCATGGCAGCTCGGCGCCGTCTTCCGACATCCGATTAACTCTTTCGGCGCTGCGTCTTGACGTCTGCACGCAGCTTCCTATCAATGAACACACAAAAAAACAAAACACACACACACACACACACACACTCACTCCGAGGCACTGTTGGTCGTCCTTAGGGTGTGCTGTTAGATAGAGGCGCCATGTAATGACAGCGCACATGAAATATGGATGAGCAGAAGATGTGAGAGCACAGAGCCAGCAGAGAGCCACTGGTAGACTACACATGATGGTTGATGTTCAGAGAAAATAATAGTGCTGCTTAATATGGCAAGAATAGCTGAGTTTACCCTTCTATTTCTCAGGCTGAACAATGGTTGAACAAGTATTCAGGTCCCCTACATTACATTACAAACAGTACAAGTAAAAGTCCTGAGTTTAAAATTGTACAACGTGAAAGTACATAGCACACAAACGGGCCTTCTCTCACACGCCCTGCTGCTGAAAAGTAGATAAACGTCTTGTTTTTGTCACAGCGCTGTCATTTCTCCCTCACTCCACCTAGTCGGTTCATTCTGTTCACCTGCTAGTCACATTCACCTCGTCAGCCCAATCCCACCCACCCGTCTGCCCTCCTCGCTCCCTTTAGTGTTTAAACCCCAGTCAGTCGCTCACTCGCTGCCAGATCGTTCACCGCGTTCATGGCAGAACCTTCCAGCGGTTTAGTTTGGACTGATTTCCCGTTGCCGTCCCGGCCTGTCTTGGACTACCCACGTCTCGCCCCGGTAATCCACCCAGTCTTCCGTCCCCAACCACGTCGTTTCCCGGTGACTGCTGGAACTGCTGCTGCTGTCTGTCGTATTGCCTTTTGGTCCGTGCCTCACCCGTTAACAGTTTTCTTCCTTCTTCATTACTGAAACAAACTCCTCTTTGGCATCAGATGTCGCCCCATGAAAAGACTCCCAACAGGTCCGGAACGCATCCACCAGACTTCTAACCCAAGCCCAGAGCCCTCAGACCCCACTACTGACCTGGTCTTCCCTTTCAAAGCCCTGAACAATCAGCCTTTCACGCCTACGACTATTTAGCTGTTGTACGGAGATAACAATAATACAATTCGATACACGCCAGGTTAATTTTTTTAATTTAAAATATTAATGACAAACCAGTTAAATACAATACATATATTCACTCTCAATATAAAATGGTAAATAGTGTTGGCAGTACATAAAACAAATGCTTTATTAATTTTTACAGCTATATACAGTTAATCAAAGTATTCACATTGCACGCGGTGTCCTCTTCAGCCTGAAAGAGACCTGCAGATCTCCGTCTGGCTGCAGCATCCCAAAGCCGTAGCGACTGGGATTAACTGGTGGCAGTTTGGCCTCCGGGTCGCACATCTCCAGATCAAGATTGGTCAAGAGCAAGAACACAAATCTAGAAAAACAGGCGGCAAAAGCAGTTTAGAATGACAGATCGGCCAGCACGACTTATCAGACGGGTAAATGCAGAAATTCTGTGAAAATCTCACCAGGTAAATCAACCAATCTGACATAAATACAAAATACCTGAATATAACCGTTTTGTTTGTGTTGTTTACTACTTGTAAGGATTGACCTTTAACCTTTACAACTGGATCTAGAGTCTGAAAAACGCATGCTCTCCCAAATTACTATCCTCTCCTCAGCTACATCCATCACCGGCTCCGTGTCTATTTTTTGTTTTACATCTTGCTCAATCAGTGACTTGCAAGACATAACAACCTATTGTGGTTTTACCTGGGCCGCCCTATTTCTTTAACCCTGCAGTTTATTTGACAGCACAACCAATTATTATATCACAGTTTGTTGATGAAAATGAGATGAAAAAGGAAGCAGGAAAATAATAGCGGAATTGTTATGTGGAGATATTCTTTGATGGGGTTATATTGCAGGAAAGGCTTTGATCGTCAACGTACAATTTTAAACCCTCAGTGCAGCGTCGGAAAATTAAAGAGATTGAAAACCGGCAGATTTTTATACTCACTGTTTAATGGCTGTGACAGCAAACTGTTTCCCAACACAGATGCTACTGCCTGCACCCCAGGGCATGGTGGAGTACTTCAGCTTTTTTCCATCTTTGTAGAATTCATCCTTCACTGTGGAATCGGGATTTAAGAAGCGGTCATACTTGAAAATCTGTTGGAGAGGAGATTAAAAACAAACAAACATAAAGGCATGAGATGTGTACATTATGATATCATGCAAACAGGTTTAATCCCAAATCTCTTGCTCTATTTTGTTGTTAAAAATAATATGGAAGTATCACCTTTTAAGAAACACAATAAACTCACATAATCTGTAATTATCACAGACAAACAGAATGAACATGGGGAATTGATCTTGTTCTCTTGCAAGTCAACACCTACTCACTTCATTCGTAGGCATTTAGCAGCTCATCCCAAAGGATGTATTCTGTTGGTAATTTAAATCACACTGCTTAATCCTTCCTCCTCAAGATTGCTTAGCGCTTCACAATATGAAATCACAATAGAGCCACACAGGTATTATGGCAGCGGAGGCCCCGTGTTCCACTATACATATTAAGTGATAACATCGCGAGCACATCATAAGACCTGTTTTCCACGTGTGTGACATTAATGCTCTTATTTTAATACATATAAATAAAGCACCTGTGGTTCTTGGTGGATCTGTGGGTCCATCTGAGGGCTGAGGAAGGGGAACAGACAAACCCTGTCCCCTTTTCTCAGGTGGTATCTCCTCCCGCCGGCCATGAGCAGGGTCTTGTCCTGCACCACCTCTCTGTTTATCATTACCGCGGCGGTGAGCCGCAGGGTCTCGCTCAGGGCGCTGTCTGCAGAATGGAAAAAGGCCGGCAGAGCGGAGGATGTAACACGGGTGGCAGCGTGAGTTCAATCCGCCCTCGGGATTAATTTGCCAGAGATACAAACAATGGCACGGAAATTACAACGTACGAAAAAGACAGTCGCTATTTTAATTTGTTCAAAAGGTCAAACTTGTATTGACGCTGTCATTGTCTCCCCATGCAGCACTTATCTTGTTCCTATCAACAAGTCAAATGAGCCTTTGATTCCACCTCTCTGGGGGAGGCTCAACCCGCTAGCTGAGTAAGTAGGTGGAAAGGAGCAGCTGTTGCGTACCGAGCACAGGTGTGCTGTGTGCTTCCAGCAGGGTGATGGCGGCGGGATGCTGCTGGTTGGTGTCCCGGAGGCCTCTGATCTCGGATTTGACGGCCTCCATGGCCTCGGGGTGAGTGAGCAAGAAGCCAAGGAGCCAAAAGGCAGCCGGTCCAGCGTTGCACTTAAAGAAAAACACCCCACTTAGCACAAGCTCCTTCATGCGAGCTTCTAGTGTGAACAACTTTTACATTGTAATGCGATGCATTTATTGTGGAGATAGTAAATATGGAGCTCTCTGTGATGCTGCTGTGTGAAGATGACTGACGTGAGGTCCACACACTTCGCTGAGCCCTTTGAGGAGATCACCTGAGCTTGTCAGACAGTAATTGTTGTGGGTTAGTGGAGCTGCGTGTAACCTCTGCACATCTCCGGTCAGCTCTCCATTGACCGCCAGAGAAAATGCCCACAGGCGACTTAAGGGGGCACACGGTGACTTTCCGCCCTCTTGGATCATCAGGGTCGACAGATTTAATGCCTCACAATGAAATTGTTTTTTCAGTAGAATAGCATTTTGGGAAATACGCATACATTTTAATATCTGCATATGTTACTGCTCTATTCGCAGATGTTATGCTTCTGAACAGATTAAACTAACAGGATGTAAAATGAGGCAACAAGCTTGTTTGCAAAGGAAACAAAAAAACAGCTACCGACTCAGGATGAACTGGTATGTGGCTTTGGTGAAATCCCAGCATTGCCTGTGACTGGAGAATAAGCCACATTTACACCGGCACATCCCGCTGGACTCGCATCTAATGCCTCTATTCTCTGCAGTGGTGCTCCAGTTTCCTTCCCAGACCGAGAGTGTGTGCTTTAATATCCCAAAAGGCAGGTTAAAGCACAAATAGACACGCTTAGGGAATAGCCAGCAGTGCATCTGAAAGAGCCTGTAGTGGGTGGACTGGCTAAAGTTTCTCCTTATTACTGGCTGAACAACTATTAATAAAGTCAGACTGGTATTTAAAAAGCTATTGCAGCTAAAATGTAGTATGAATGAGCAGCAGCCACTAGGACAGTCAAACAACTTGCTATCTCCCCCACGTGGCCGCACAGAGCCAATACACCATGTTGCTCTTACAGTGCGGACAATTCTGTGTTCACACCCATTATTAATAATAAAATCGGTAAGTAATATAGGATTTATGAATCAATAAGGCGTCAGGTCCTGCACTACACAAAGCCGTGTAGAAAACCAGAGTGACTGCACACATCCTGCACATGACCTCCTGCAACTGCGTGCTTGCACTTCAAAATGAGAGAAGGAGGAAGCGGCTTCAACTGAATCACGCAAGCCTCTTCCTCACTCGTACTGCTGTGTAATTACTTGACCTTAAACGAGACACGGTGTCATGGAAACTGGTCTGCGTCAACACACGTGGCCAAACTCCACTCTGAGTAACAAGTTGAGGCAGGTAGCTCTGAGCAACTGCTAGAGAAGATGTTTAGACAGGCTGAGCACACAATGTGGAGCGTTTGTGTGGCCCTGTGTGTGTGTGTGTGTATCATTCTCTGCGGCACATTGAGACAAGCCAGTGGAACCAGCTCTCACCTGTGTGGTCCACAACTGCAACAGTAAAGCTCTTTTTTGCATTTCTCCATCTACTCCCTCGTCCTGCAGGAAGCCGCGGTAGCTCTGCTGCCAGGAGTTCGACCCTGACCCTCCACTCAGACGTTTCGGGGACAGCAGCTCCCACAGTCGCCCCCGGCACGAGTCGGCTGTCTTGCTTTCACCTGTTGAAGGAACGAGGTTGTTTCACGCATACTTGCTGTGCACATGCGGAGGCCGAGCAGGAAAGCAAAAGCAAAACAAGTTTTCTTCCGTTCGCTATTGTTCAGCTTACCTCGCTTGAGCGACCCACGAGCCAGTTTGGCGAGAAGATCGTCGAACTTGCGAAACTCTTCGTAAACTGCAGAAGCATCGTCTCTCCTTTCAAACATCGTCAGATAACCGGCCCTGAGGTCAACAATGAGGTTCAAGATCTTGTCTGTGATTACTGTTGGTATAAACAGTGACGTCATTTGATCTACAGTCTGTTGCAGGGTATCCAGAGCCGCGTGTTACCTGAAGAGTAGGCTGTAACAAAGACTGAAGAGTCCGTCCTGCCTCCACTCCGAAGGGTTGAACTCTTTCTGGTTCCTCAGCAGCAGGCTATGAAGGTGAGCACTCATGGAGCTGCTGAGCTTTGAGAGACTGACACCTTGAAAGTGCCTGAGGAAACAATGAAAAGATTCTCACGATCCTTGTTGAAGGGCAGGGTTCATGTTGTCGTTTTATTGACTGCAAAGTACGTGTTTAGATGCATGCATTCATTACTGTTCCATCCACTTCCGCTCGGCTTGAGGTTTGATACACGGCAGCTGCAGACCGAAGACCCGCTGCAAGAGCTTGTTTCTGATGCGGGTGAAGTCCAGGAAGACGGTGTCGTTCATCACGGCATCAAAGGAGTTTGGATCCAACAGCACCGTCAGGTAAATCCCAGCAACGCGGACCTGGGAGGACATCATTTTAGTTAGTTTGATTTTCATTCATTTAAATTGCAACATTTGAAACCATTATTTTTAGGGTTTATTCTAAAAAGTATGTTCATTTTTTTCTTTAGTTTTAGGTTGTGTGGAATAGTCAGTGTTTTGCTCAAAGACGTTCTGTGAAACTTTCTGGGTTACAGTAGTAACATAGTGATGTCATGTTAAAATGGAAAGCTGGTTGCTATCCTGCAAAAAATCTATTTGCATTTCAGATCATGAATCTGATTAGCAGACAGACCTCTTGTTCATGTTTGCAAAACCATCGGTCAACATTACATATTTCTTTTTTTTTTTTATTTGACATTCAAATCTTCCCGTAGTCACGAACTCACCGTGAAAATGTCCCCATGTCTGTCTTTCATCCGGCCCAAAAACTTTGCGGCGTCTTTACTAAACTCCAGAGCGTGGCCCAACCACGGGAGGACACCTTTGTCCAGAGGAGGCTCATTATTCTGTCTGTGGAGTTTTAAGGGAAGTTGTTAAAATGACGCCAACGGGAAGCTTTGCATTAGATCCCATTCAATGATCCCATTCATAAATCTGCGGGCCCTGGAGCGGCTCCACCAGAGCGGTTCAGTCGAGCAGCACCTTGCTTGAGGTCGGGAAAGTGATGCTTTTCACTTTCCTCACTCGGTTGTTTCCAGCGGGTCGTTTTTCTGACCCTTGATTAAGTGATTAAGATTAATTTGTTAGGGAATCTTAACTAAAAGGTTTGGAGTTGTTTTTGTCATGATAGCTTTGCGTAGAGAGGTTGAAACAAAGGACACACTGTACGCTGTGAGAACATTTGAGTTGTTTTTTTTTCTTGACAACCAAATGAATTGAATCAGCAGATAAGCGTCAGCATTTTTCAAACACACAAATAACAGTAAAGGTGATTCAATATGAATTACGAGGTATAATAATCCTATTCATTAACGTCTTTTAATATCAAATACACGATATCAACACATTAATAAATGTCTTTACCTTGTGCGAGTGGAGTAAAGGAGAAGTAGTGTGAGCAGTCCACTAAGTAGTAAGAATATTGTCCACAACATGTTTCAGAGAGGTCTTTTGTCTTGTCCCGCGGATCATGTATTCCATAGCTACTGGCAACTCTGTCTTATGTTTGAGATCGGCTCAAGTGTTCGTTAGGAGGCGTGGAAAGGTGTGGCAATGAGTCAAAGGGTTACACAACGCTTTACAGCACAGAGTGTACCAAACCACAAAAACCACATACACAGACACACAACGTGACTTAACTATTTCAAATATTTGGAGATTTAAGACTCTTCAGGTTAGTCGTCCTGCACAAAATCTTTTATTGACAGACAGAAAAGCCACCTGACACAACATTTCCCAGCAGTGACATCGACAAGGAAAAGAAACTCACGTTGCATTTTGTAACAACTGATGTCAGCGCGCACTAATTTCACACAGGGTGTTATTAAGTCAAGTCCTTGTGGGTTTTTTTTTTTCGAAACGTTGCCCTGACAACATTACATTCCATTCAACATTGTGAAATGTTTATTTTCATTCCTTCCCATAAGAAGACAGTCACAGGGGACAAGAATGTCCTGATGACGACGTCTGCTAAACTGAAACCAATGATTCATCTTCATCCCTCACAGCGTCACAGACAGGAAAACTGGTTCCTATGGGAACAGCACTTGGAAGATTTAACATTTTAAATCATGTTGGGCTACTGGATGTTTTTTTGCTATTACTCAAAGCTGTCACAAGGTATGTGATACTGGGATTCAATTGATATTTTTACTAGTAGATGAAGGAATGCCCAGTGAGTCATAACTTACTCGATGTGATGCATGAGAAATAATGGCAGCCACAAGAGGAATGTTTACAGGCCCTCTTTCTACCAGCAGAGGGAAGTCACGCACCAACGGAAGCACAAATAATCAAATACCCAAGAACTTAAACAATAAATCATCCCGCGTAACATATTTAAGAAAGCCCATGATATCACAGCAAAAAACCCGCGGTAATAATAAGATCAATATTTGGAATCAATTGGTATTTACAACACTGTAATGACCGCCTAGCGTAAGTAAGTTAACATCGAGTGTGCTCTCCGCTAACGGGACCGACTAGAAACAACCACCTCATTGTTCCGTTCCTGAAATAAACATTTACACGGAAAATGTGCATGAATTGTCCAAAGATGAATTTGAAGAGAAGCATTCTTGTCTCTGACTGTTATAAAAAAAATAAAAAATCTCTATTCAATATATTACAAATTCTGCCATATTCTATGCTAAAACAGATTACAATTCAACAACATATTGACATGTTGTTATCATTATTCTTATCACGGGAAGGGAAGCGACTACAAATACTGCCAGCCAATAAAGCAAGCTTCTCAGGAATTATTATATGTTATTAGGTCAATGACCTTAAGCACCGGCTTCATAAAAGATCAGTGTGGCGCAGTGGAAACGACATAGCATAACGAAACAAGCATCACACACAATTTCACAGTTTGCTTAAAACATTTACACCAATGTTTAAATGTCTGGTGATTTGAATCTGTACATAAACACATTTTATTTTAAAAACAATAATTTCTAAGTCACAGTGTCACTTTTAAGCCATTGACATTTCTGTATCAGTTCTATAAATAATGCATCCATGTTTGTCTTTGTACATCTATGGCACCAGTACACAGACTATTTTCATAGTGACTTGACCTGACCAATGATTTAATACAGCATATTAAATGCATTTTTGTTTTTAAATGTACATATTCTTCCAGGTTTAGGTCTGTGATGAGTTAACTGATAAGCAAATCACATTTAAGAATAAAGAATGTGTACAGTACTTTATGACAGCATTTAAAGTATACCTTTAAAATGCATGATGAAAGTCTACTTACATCAAAATATTTCACACTGGTATGGACATTTTTTGCCATCATTTATGTCCAGTGTATTGAATATAAACATATAAATTGCTCAACATTTAAGATAGATCTCTGGTCATGAGCTCTATCAGTTGTACTGTGAATATGAGGACTAAACAAATAGAATATTTTGTTTTATAATTTGCAATTATCTAAGTTTTTTTTTTTGCACTTAATTATCAGTTCTTTCAGGGCACCTGTATAATTTAATGCTGTCTACTACGAATACCCACAAGCGGATATGAGGTAATAAAAAACACGAGTCTTAACTAGATTGATTGATTTGTATTTAAGTTCATCATAGTAGCTACAAAGTAATCTCCTTAAAATGATCAAATTGATATGGTGAACATTAGGTATATCCCTGAATACCTCCACAAAAACTGCTGTAACTATTACATTTACGCAACGAGGAATCTTTATTAGCCTCCTGAAGGAAACTAATATTTTGTGTAACTATGCAATGATCTTTCCTCCCATAAAGGCATATAAGTGGATGGTATTAGTTTCACTGGCCTAGTTGGACACAGCGTTTTCACATTGTTTTCCAAACTTTTATCAGGCTTACCCCGAGGTTCAATCGTAACAACTGAAGAGTTGTTGTGCACATTTCTGCTGAGCTTTCTCCCAGCTGTAAAGTTTGTCACAGGTCGTAGGCCACAGAGCTCCTCGGGTGCAAAGGCAACGAAAGATTCTCTGACACAGTTCAAATTGCAGTCTTAAAATGAGAGTGCTCAATTATTCCTGCGCTAGGCATCTGTTTACGTTGCATTGGGACAAAACCACATTTGGTGTGGTGATGACATGGAGGACGTGGCACGCAGTGGCCCTTGGGAAGCCACAGTAAGTTGATCGACAGGATCGGTCAGAAATGTGTGCAGCAGGTTGGACATCTGTGACACAACAGTTTCTTCCACCTGGAAATCCGTTTCTATGATTACAGCTGGTTGATCCGTTCACGCACAGGTAGAATCCACAACTCCAGCTTTTCTAAATTTAAGAACCAAATGAAAGTTTTGAGTATTATTTTCACAATAATTTAGATTTTTTTTAAAATTGTAATCAACCCCAAACTATATCAGGATGATAATTTAAAGCTGTATTGGTTTAAACATAAACATATAACTAAAAAATATAAACTACATGCAGATCTACCAAAATTGGAGAAGCTTTGCATGTTTAATCCATCCAGGAGGAGAATGGTGGTTAAAGGGAGGGTCTGGGGGAGGAGCCTCACATTGACTTTCACATCCATTCAGCCTTTTTTCTTGCAGCAGCAGCAGCATTGAACTTGCAGAGGGAAGGAGGAGAGACCGGAGAGAGAGAGAGAGAGAGAGAGAGAGAGAGGGAGAGAGAGAGAGAGAGAGAGAGAGAAAAGGAAAGCCCACACCGGACAGACTGCAGAGAGCTCACCGCCGCAACCGTCGAGGCTGCTGCCGTTTCTCCCGGAGCTCCGACCGGGCTTCGTGAAATGTGCATCACGCGGGAACTGATTTGTCATTCGACGAAGAGTGCCGCTGGAAAAGGAGTGGTCGGGCACGCGGATCGCCGTGCGCATTGAACGCGAGCGCAGCCTCACGTGCGGTCGATCCACCCCCCCCCCCTCCCCACCACCCGAAGTTTGTGTGCGCAGCGACCGATGCATCGCATCTGATCGCCGCCGAGGGGAGAGGACCGCGCACGGGCACGAACGCTGCATCGTCGTGGCCCTCCGGAGAGACGCTGATTCTCCACCCCCCCCCCCCCCGGCCGAGGATCGCGCAATCCGCCGTGCACCCAAACATGTCATCTCACGGGAAAGTCAAGAAGGACAAAGAGATCATCGCCGAGTATGAGACCCAAGTGAAAGGTCGGTGAGGCGCGTTGTTGTTGCTCTCTGGTGTCAGGGCGCTTATTGCGTAACTTTCCCGCACGCTTTGTGCGGCTTTCAGTGTGCGCTGCTGCTGTTGGGCGGGACAGCTCGCATACTTATAGATGACAGCCATTTTTTATTTTTTCTAACATATCTCTTTTAGAGAATTCGTGTCGTCCTGTCATTTGGGATCCAGGGATGTGTCTGATTTAAGATGCAAAGTGGCTGAATCGGTTTCTCTGTGCCATGCACTGCATATGTGGTCAAACAGCTTAGTGGTATGTTTTGTTTTCAAAGTGCAGACTGCTCAGATGCTGCACACCCACCCGGGGAATGTACCGTTTCACCTTGTACAATGCTTCCAGTGGACTGGAGGTCACGCACCTCCCAGGTATTCATACAGAATATTTTGAGAGGTACATTTCCTTTATAATTTCTAATGAAGGTCGAGGAATGCATTGAATGGCATCATTTTAAAAGGCAATTAATGCTATCGAAATGGAAAGAGGGGGATGCTTGAGAAGATCACACAGCAAACCGTTCAGAAAGTCTATAAATAATGAACGCTGTCTGTATGAATTATGAACCGTGAAAGGATTTCACTGTCTGCCGCAAAATATGTGACTAGCTGAACCACCCAGAGAGAGAAGGGGGTCAGGGACAGTGGCACTGTGTTGGAACACACGTTGCAGGACGTGTAAAGGCCGGTTGTCCTTTCAGCCTTTTGGAGACAACTTCAGGCGTATGAACCCGTGTCCCCTTAATACACACAGGCCTTATAGCCACACAAAACATCAACACCATTACGTCTTCTTTATCATTTTGTGATATTTTTATATTATTTAGATGGAGGCTTCAAATAAGCAGAGTCCCGCCTATTCCTGGGTTTGTTTATTTTTAAATTGTGCAAATAAATAAACATAAACACAACACTTCTGTGCGTCAACTTCTCACAGTAGTGTTTTTTTCCCAGTGTTTGGTGTTATTAGCAGACACGGACAGGTTTCCTTCTATTAGAAGTTAATATTTTAAACCAGGATAACGGTTATATGCTGTTTTTTTTGTTTTTTTTAATCGACCGTAGTAATCGATGTCTGTGTGAAGCTAATTGTGTCGGCAATTACACCAGAGTCGTGTTTGGTGTTTAGGTTCAGTCATTGAGCTCCGCGTTCCAGTTGTGATCCGAATAGCAGCAGAGCAGCCTTTGCATAGTTTTTAAGAAATAAAAATGAAGTTGTGGACCGACACGTTGTAAACCTAAAGGGAAACGCTGCGACATGCATGTCGGATTGCAGTGTGAATTGAACTCTAGCGTCTTTTGGGAGGACCATTTGCTTTATTGCTGACGATTTAAGGAGGAACACATGTATATGTATTTTATACAGCGCTAAATATAACATTTTTTTTTATATTTAGTCATTAGTTATCTTTGGACAGAGCACGACTGGCTCTTCCTGTCTTTTATGCTAAGCTAAGCTAACTCTCTGCTGGTTGTACCGTGGGGACATCCACTCATGAGAATCTTTTCATCTAAGTCAACAAGTAAATTACAAAGTGGCCCAAACGGGTGCAGACAAATCCAGTTTTTTTGAGCAGACGTTGCCAAACATTGTCAGCATTTGCCAGGAATGAAGAGTATGATCAGCATTTTGTAGACCGGTGTGGTTTTTGTTCCCCTTGTCTTCTCTTTGTCTGTTTATTTGTTGGACTCCTTGTCCTCCTCGCTTCCTCTCCCTCCCTCTCTCTCTCTCCTCCACACCAGCGCTGTGGATGTGAGAGAGACATTGCGTTCTCTCGACTCAGTTTCAGGAAAAGCTTTTAAGCTGACATCTTAAGCTCATTTACTAACTGGCCTTAGATCAGTTTGGAGCTGTTGGGGGCTTTACTCTGACACTGACACTGGCCTCCATTAATGCCGAGCGGATGACTGCAGAGCAGTTCAATCAGGCAAACGTACCTAATGCACAGGATTTTTTTATTTAACTTTCCACATTACAGGCCTGCGGCTGTATTCCCAATACATAGCATTGTAACATATTCATCCTAATCAATTGTGTGTAACAGTATTGGAAAATTTAAAAAAAAGGAAATGCTGTACTTCCAGCTGTGGGCAACATTGTCTTTAACGCCGTTTGATATGTGAGATTTGCTGTTGCCAAGGTAACCTGTAGACATGTGGTAGTTTTGTGACATTGTCTTTATAAAATACATTTTTGCAGCATTATGACATAAATTGTAATGCAAGTTGTTACTTTTGTAATGTTTTTCTAATTTGTCTGCTTGTGGGATTTGGTTGTACTGGCTTGTTGGCAATCTGACTGCTGCAAAGCAAGTATCTCACTTCTGCTGCAGCCACATTTGCTGCAGAGTTGGATTCCACCAGAAGTATGCAGACACAGCCCTCTCTGTGTGCATTGAGCATAATGAAAGAAGGCCTGGACTGATACTGCCTCAAATGTCAGGGTTTCGACAGCGAAACAATGTCTTTTGTCTGCCGTGCCTTGGCACCAGTGTTGTCGCGACGACAGGTACCTGCCAAGAGTTGAGCGACGTTAGATTTAAAGAGAGGAGACGCTTTGAATTTGGCTCTCCCCACATCCTGGATCTCGGTGTCCTGTGGTCGCACAAAGAGCGATGCCCTTTCTTGCGAGGGCGAGACCTCTAGCAAAATAGGCAGTAAAGGCGTAGCGCGGCCATTACTGCACCCAGAACGCGGCCTTGACTTGTACCGAAATGATGTCAACGTGTCAGTCTGGGTTAAGACCCACGTGACTAACCCCGCGTGGCTGACTGCCGTCACAGCCGCAGAGACCGCTGCAGGCCGTTGCGACAGCCGTGCTAAGCTAATCTGTGCTACCGTGGTGAGGACTCCTCGCCGTTCGATTCTTGGTGACCTCTGTCTGCATTGCAGGGGCCTCACTGGCAGACGTGGCCGATGGTTTCCCCCCTGTTTCGTTACATCAGAGATCCGGGCACGTCGCCCTCTGCAGACACGGCGTGTTTCGAGTTGGCACTCGGATGTGGTTTGTTGTTTTGAGTGTGCAGAGTAGAAGAGGAGCTCCAGGCGAGTACTTTCCCGTTCAAACTTCAGACATGGCTCAACAATGTGGCTGATGAGAGGGATGCTTCTGTTGAGGCACATTCCGTGCAGGGTTTGCTTTGACTTTAGTTTTATGTATTCAGAAAACTATATTTAGTGCTGAATTACTACCAGATTAGGCATCTTTAGAAGTTCTTTTCATTTGCTTCAGTGTTACTCTGTAAAAAAAAAAAAAAGGATGCAGCCTAAAAAATGCCTGTTAAATTCCCCAGAACGCATCGGGATGTTTTACTAGTTGGGTAAGGAGGAACTAACCATTATAAATGGGTAAACTTCGATTAGACAAAAAGGCTACGTTCATATTTTGAGGCTTACTTGTCTGCACATTATTCACTTGAACTCCTCGCCAGCTTCCTCGTAATTATGCATTACTCTGCAAAGGGCTTGAATCATTCATCGAATGAGGCGCAGTATTGCACAGTCCCTAGTAACAGTTTAAGTTCTAAAAATAACACGCTCACAGGAGAGCGAATGCAAATATGAGTTTATTTGATGTCTCGGTGATAAGATTTGCTCATTATGTTGTCCGCTCGTTGTTTTTCCACTGCATGATTCAGAGAAATTAAAGTCATACAGGCCAGAAAGATGTACTGTCCAGTGCTTTACTCCCCTCCCCCACTCTACATTGCAGTGATATATCTTTCTATTTTAAACTTGATTGCTGCCTCGTTCATCAGCTCCGGCTATTTATTGAGTATTTCAAAGTAGAGCGAGTTGCCCTCGTCTTCGGCCATTATGCTAAACAGTCTGACTGCTGTGACTGTCAGAGAAGGAAACTGGCCAAGCTCTCATTGAGATGCCTCCAGAGGCGTAACCAGGCAACTGGGAACTGTGGGGACCATGAGGGGCACATTTCCAAACAAGCAAGGGATTTCATATTTGCTCTGTCTTTCTCGTGCCGGCTCTTTCTTTAACATTCTCGCTCACACTTGCAGACGTGTTTGAAATCCTTTTATTTTGTACGTACAGAAACCGCATTTAAAAGGGGACAAGGGCACTTTTCTTCTACTGGGCGCTCTTTCCCATTGATGTCAGGGTTTCTTCTGTGAGCAGCTACCATGTGCATGCTTGAACCAGCCTGTCATGGAATCTTCAGCCATCTCAATGTTGCGCAAATGAGTGAAGCTTTGTTTCTCCTCCAGCGTTTGTGTTTGCGTGTATAATGTACAGATGTGAATTCAATATTCCATTGGGATGATTTTACCACATCTACACATTCCTCTCCTCCAAGTGATTGATTGCCATTTCTCTTAAAACAAAGGAAAAAAGACAATTAAAAAATAGTGTCGCCAGGAACCAGATGTGGACCCGAGTCTGCTCCGGTTAATTATATCTATGTGAACCATGTGAACATAAGCTCGTCTCTATCCTGATATCAGCAATATCACTCAGCGTCTGGCTCTGATGGGATATATGTTTTTTCCACAGCAACACATTCAGCAGCCACCTAGTCACTGAATATATGACACCCTTGCAATAAACACTAATATATATATATATATATTTTTTTATTCTTGTAATTTGTATCATTATACTGCTGCTCTTGTTTTTTTACCATGTATCTGGTGTGCACTGTCCACTTTGCTGCCGCAATGCTGTGAATTTCCCCATTGTGGGACTAATAAATGAATGTCTTATCTTATTATTTCATTATTATCCCCTAAAATCTCTGAGATCTACGGGATCAGCCAACAGTACAAGCTGCCCAGTAAGGAAGTAAGTAAGGAGTAAGGAGTCTGCGGACATTTAGTCCCATCATTTTGAAACCGCTTTAGTTGAATTGACTGCATTGTAGGTACACAAGCATCGTTTAAATGTAGTTCATTTAGCCTACTTTACTTTGTAATTGTAAATGCCAAACCAACCGCATTTTAAAAATTTAGACCACAACATAATTTTCCTCAGAGCAGTAAATTTCCAAACCTAATAAACGGCAAACCACAGCGATCTTAAAAACCAAAGAATGCCACGTAATTTGTTTTTTCCAAGACCAACTTCTCCAAAGGCTCCCTCAGCACAATGCATTTTGAGAAGCTGACCTATTTTATATTTTCCGTGCTGTCTGCTGCAATCATCAGACATGCATCTCATGTGCACGTGCTACCCCAGAATTTAGACATCGCCACTCTCCCTCCCACTGTGAATGCACATGCACTCGCACATGCACGCAGTGGACAAATGCACTTTGACATCCAGTTTTATCCAATTATGACAACTTTGTTTTTCATGATTGCTTATTCTTGACCGCCTTAAATATACATATTTACTCCACTTCACTTCCAAAGGACTGTGGGCTGAATGCTGAATGCACAGAGTGAGAACCAACGCGCAAGCGCCCCCTGCACCCCATATTCTGAAGATGGTCTCTTCTTTTTCTTGATACCCAGAGATCCGTAACCAGCTGGTGGAGCAGTTCCGTTGTCTGGAGCAGCAGTCGGAGTCCCGGCTGCAGCTGCTGCAGGACCTGCAAGAGTTCTTCCGTCGAAAGGCCGAGCTCCAGCTGGAGTACTCCAGAGGCCTGGACAAACTGGCCGAGCGCTTCTCTGGTAAAATACGGACCTCCAGAGAGCACCATCACTTCAAGTGAGTCCCAAGCACCGGACTGTCGGTATCGAATGGGCTTTCGACCGATAAACACAACTCTTCCATATTTCATAGCGATAACTGGCACAGAGACAGAAATAAGAGGAATAGGGCCACAGAGGAAGGTTGGACAACAAAGAGGCGAGGGGGAGGAGAGGGGGAGGGGGGTACAGCAGGAGAAATGACCTGAAATGAAACCAGGGCCAAAGAAGCTTGTGGCCTCAGGCTGCTGTGTTCGTCCCAACTAGGTCAGACACCCCTCCACCCCCCCCTTCGTCTTTTCTTTGTGGCTGTCATTTCATTTCCGTTCTCACACTAAACTTCGTGCCAAATACTCCTATTTTCTCAATGGACACTGAAAGCAAATCAGAGCGTCAGTGAGGAGTCTGAAAGCAAAAAGAAGGGGTTATTTTACGTGTTGTTTTAAATGTTTGTGGTCATAAAACAAACATGACCCACAGTCATGTTGAAGAACTGCTGCTTAGATGCTTCGACCGGCCTGCAGCTCGCTGTGACTTTCAAATAATTTTCTAACTGTATGTGCAGCCCATGGCCATGTGGTTCATTTGAATCAGTGGGCAGAAATAACAGGAAATGCATCATCAAAAATCATTCGCAGCACCGTGGGCCTTGGAAATGGCGAAAATAAGGCATCTAAATGTTTTTGGACCCCCTGAAAACGAAAATATTTGGACACGAGTAAAAGAAGGGCACTACAGTAAAGATGGTATGATCCACAGATAAGCAGATGCACACCCTTTCGTGTGACCTGGCCGTGTCAGTCGTGCGTAACAAACACGTTGGTTTCGTCAGGTCGCTCCGTTCTTCTGTCAGCTGCACATGAAGAGTAATCGTGGCAAAGAGCTCCCGTCGGCGGGACATTGATAAGTGGAGCGTTCCCTCAAAGGGGGACTTCTCTCTGTCCCCGATTCTCCCCCGTCACATCAAGTGGTCGTCATAATATCTGTCAAAGGCTAAATTCACACTCACAGACTACAATACATAGAGTCGTCATTAATGATGCCACACGTGTCGTCTGGCTCTGCAATCCCTCTTTTTTATTTTTTTATTTTACATTTATTTCTTTTATCGGCAAAACCATAGTGCCTTCTCTCTCACCCATGACCTGTTTGGATCTTTATTTCTGATCTAATAAAACGGCTGACAAGAGATGGTCATTTAAAAATTCAAGAGCAGCCAAGAGCAATATGCAGAGCTCGCTGAGCCATGCACAGGATCAGACACCTGCTCTGCTTTACAGGAAGGCCTATAGGGGAAGCCTGTTCTGGTTTTGTGTTAAAGGATGAAATGATCGTATGTGCTAATGTCGATTACCTTTAGTAAAGTGCAGCTCTTTTTATCGCTGTACGGATAAAGTGAACTAGGAAGTCAACACAACAGCCTTTTGGCCTTGCCTTATTACAAAATAACCCTTTCTGCAGAAAAACAAGAGGTTCCTTAAATTTAGTTGGTAAAGGTCCTATGACCTGCCATGTGAAATATATATATCAACTCATTCATGGTTCCTACACAGTAAATATTTACTGTGTAGGAACCATGAATGAGTTGATCTTAATTATTATTACTTACTGCACTCTTCTACTCTCGCTAGTCATTAAAGGAGAAATTAAGTTAAATTTGGATTGGATCCCAGCACAGGTCAACTACCGGCCAAGAGCAGAAGGTTTTTACACATAGCTGTTATTCAAGCAGTGTACAAAAAGTGTTATGCAGCATTTTTTATACTACAGTCAGAAAAAACGTTTAAAGCGTTCTAAAGACAAAAGAAGAAGAAGAAAAACTCTTTGGTGTGATAATAATTTAACTCACATGCTTTGTTAAGCAAGAGACAAGTGCAGTCAGCATGGTTTCGTGTGTGTGTGTGTGTGTGTGTGTGTGCACAGCTTTCTTCTTTATTGCTGGTTCATTACTACATCATAGTGACCCCATGATCTGTAATGCGTGGCGCCCCACTACCCATGGATCGTATGTAACAGAGACGTGCGGTCTGTTGGACACTCAGGCAAAAGTTGCCATGGGTTTTTTTGTGTGTGTGAAACCAAATTTCCTTTCTAATTGGCGACACAATGTCTGGTCTCGGTTGTTGAATTGGTCTACGTCGGGCAGCTTCATAGGAATTGGTTACTGAATTGGACCGAAGTGTTCATCTCCTTGTGTGTTTCAGAAAGGACCAGAATCTGGTGTCCACTGTGAACTGCTGGTATTTGGTGTTGGACCAGACCAGGCGGGAGAGCAGAGACCACGCTACGCTCAGCGACATCTACAACAACAACGTCATTGTCCGTCTGGCACACGTGGGCGAGGATGTCATCAGACTCTTTAAAAAGGTCAGAAACTGAATTAATTGGATGAGGGCACGTGACCCTGACCGTCACTAACGCACACAGTCACTGAACTCGTACGCTCAACATCGCATGACTAGTTCCCACAGCTGGAGACCCGACGCCACACTAACAAAACGATGTTGAAATGTTTCAAAAAGTAACGTATATTTCATGCTTTACGGTTCTCACACAAAAGCAACTCGCGTACGGTTTGACAATTATATTACTGGGCTGGAACGGATGGAAATTGGCCTTTTCAAAATAAAGGCGTATCTTAAAGACAATTAGTATCAAAGTTTTCACTTTATCTATGATATTGGATTGTTAATCATAAAATCAACGTATTGTTTTTGCTACCTGAGGGCGTCAACGTGCCACACTTGCCACTGAGAGTAGCATGTGTCCACATTAAAGCTTAACATGGTTGGTTGTTTTAACCTTCCCCCGTTCATCATGTGGATTGTCATTTTCAGTATGATGCTCAGTGCTCCCTCTGTTTGGATCACTAATGTTCTGTTGATGCTCTTTGCGGCCATCATTCCATTTCACGCCAGATTACCACTAACTAAAACTCATTCAGTAAGCTGCAGATACAGAAAATAAGATGCAACTTTTGACTTTTGTTTAAAATGTTGATGCCGTAGAATGCAACACTCTTGTTCTGGGTTTTTACGTTCACATAAAATAGGCAATATTTCCAGTGTGTGTGTGTGTGTGTGTGTGTGTGTGTGTGTGTGAAAGTAGCAGAGTGGCAGTGATCCAAGGGCGGGGATGAACAATCTGCCCTCGGGATCCTAGATCAGCATTGTTCGACAGCGGCATGAGCCTCCAGTCATTCATGCCCTCTAGGGGGCTCTGCGCTGTCACGATGGGAGCCTTGATGAGACTGGGATGGTTTACGGCCAGCATAAAGAGGAGGACCAATAGCTGATTAGCAGAAAAGCTGTTGTAAGATCTGCATTCTGGTTCAACTGCAATGCCGTCTCACTGCTGACGAATTCCACGTGTGAGAAACTACCATCCAGCCAAAGTTGCGCTCAATGTGTTGGAAATGTAATTCTTGTCACATGTGAAATTCAAGGCTGCTGTATTGACAAGAGGTCACCGAGAGGCTGCGAAAAAAGCGGCATTGATTGCGCTCTGCGTCGCTCCATATCCCCTCGACAGGATTTCCAGAGTCGCTCCATGTCCAATTCATCATAGGTTCTTAGCCCCTGGAACTGAGCTGAAACTGTGACACTACTCCTTGGAAAATGCTCTGCAGCATTGTCACTGCTCTATTTCTGTCTGCATGTGTGCTTTGGGCATTGTATTAGATCTTTTTCTGGTGCAGAGTAATGACAGCATTTCAGCGCCTGCTGACATCGCTCACACACAAAGATGTTGCTGGCACACAACGCTGTAGTTTTTCACTTGTAGGGAAGGTAATTGTTCTTGGTCGTATATGTTCAAATACCTGGCTTCATTCTTCCTTAAAATTAAACTTCTCACCTGTTTTTTTTTTCCCCTCTGTTTTACAGAGCAAGGACATCGGGGTGCAGATGCACGAGGAGTTGGTGAAAGTCACCAACGAGCTCTACACTGTGAGTTGCCCCCTCATGTCTGACCTTTCTTTGCCTTTCCCCTCAGTTAGCCTGCGTATCGTCAATCCTGAGCCTTTTTTTTCAGACCTGTAAAACTGCGAAACAGCTGGCCTGACACAGCAGATATGCAACGCATGCAAACAGGCCGTTTCTTCCATCCCCTCGAGGTCGGGAAAGGAGAACATTTGCATCCCTCCGCCCACTGAAAACTTCTACAACAGTTTGAAGGGGAGAACGTTCTTGCCCCTGGCAACGCTCCGAGCAGACTCAGCAGTCTGTGCTGCAGAACTGCATTGTGCTCACTGCAAACATGAGCCGCTGTTATAGCTTCAGCCGATACTACATGCGGTCACACGTTACATGCCATCCGGTCTATTGTCATATGTCGTAGTGCGGATGCAATAGATGGCACGTGCGAATGCACAGAAATGGTGAGGATAAACAAAAGCTGTGTTCAGTGGCGATGCCTCTTCATTTGACAGAAGACATAGTTGCCTGATATAGTGATATCATCTGCTGCATGTGGGACACACACACCAGTGCGCCTCCCTTTGGGCCTCATTTCCCGGCGATATCATGATCGTAGTTACAGAGTACGTTGGTAGTGGTTTTCAGCTTCAGATGTATTGTAATTTGATTCTACTGTTGTTCAGACGAGCTGTGTTCTTAAGTTGTATAGAATTCAATACTAGAGAATCTCTCTTTCTCTCTCTCGGCTAATTATTTTGTTTCTAAAGACACTTTGTCTGATTGCTGCACAGCTAATTATCTAAATGAGTAAATACTGTATGGGATTAATGAAGAAACCTGGTTACCGATACTAGAACGTCACCAAAGTTAACAGTGCTTAAAGGATCTTTTGTGATCTTTAGTTCGTTTGAGTAAACGGCTTATAAAATATATCATATACATATTGTTTAATTGCAGTGTAATTTCAGTGGTTATTGATCATTTAAAGAATTTTTGGTACACGTGAATATGCTCTGAATCGCTAATACTAATATTCGTACATGTAATATTATACAGCACTTTACTGCTTTGATGGTATTGATTTTCCCTCTCTGTTATTCATGCATTATTAAACGTCTGTCTGCAGCTACTGAGCACAGGAAATTGCAGTAGTCTGTGAAGATTTGAAATAGATAAAGTTATACAGCTTCAATCCATTTAATAATTTATTCAGCGTATAATTTGTGTTCTATTATTAGTTAAGAGTTACATTTAAAATGTAATCTCAGCTATTAGGGGTCTTTATTTTGTTCAGCCTGTTGGCTCCGCTATTGATCGGCTGTTTGATTTTTGAGGAAATCAAGCAGTTTCTTGTTTCAAGGGTGCAGAGAAGGTTGCTCTCTGTCGCTTTGTAGCCTCCTTCATCCCCTGCTGATCAATCTCGCTGTCCTCTGCACGTCCGTTTCCGTCAGGGTTGCTAGGAAACCAGAACATTTGAGTGTGCTATGGAGGACCAGATGCCGTTTAATTGCAGTGTTTATTCAGGGTCTCTGGTCAAATATTTATTTGAGATCTTTTCAATGATGCTGTTAAAACATGTATCCATTCAAGACACTTAATGCGAAATTCCTCCAAAGCAATCCGCCCAATGTGAGTAGATTCACAATAATGTGGACACATTAGACGCAGCGCCTGTACAACTCCTCCAGTGTGTAATTCCACACCTATAAATTCCAGGGTTACATTAGTTCATGTGTAATATACACTCATGCATTGAAAAAACATGTGGTCATATATATGTACTATTTAATATGCCTGCATAATTTTAAATACTTCAGAATTCAGAGAATCTGCCATTTAGGGACAAATTAGTTTTTTTTAAATATTAGCCACATTTTTAACTGAGTTTCCGGTAACATATTTAAAAAATCTGAGATGCGATGGATGTTCTCCTCAAAATCCCATCCCTCATACGTTAGACTGTGATGCCGTTGGTACTTAGTTTATCTTTTGTTGTTGTTGTTGTTGACGACAGGTGATGAAGACGTACCACATGTACCACACTGAGAGTCTCAGTGCAGAGAGCAAGCTGAAGGAGGCCGAGAAACAGGAAGAGAAGCACATCGGCAAAGCCAATGACATCGGTTCCAGTCTGCTGCGTTATGGACACGATGAACGTCCACAGCGCCGGAGCTCAGTCAAGAAGATGGAGAAAATGAAGGAGAAGGTCTGTTTTAGTGTACGGGTTTCTAATGTGATGTTATGTGCAGTGCATTAGAGGCATAATATCTACACTCAAGTTGACGCTACGAGGAAGGAGCCCATCTCTACATCGTGCAAAGCATCAAATATATTGACAGAGTAGAGTATATCAGAAAAAAATCAAATTAACACTGTGTTGCATTACATTAGGAATCCATTTTACATCCCGGCATTGATGGGACTGCCTCTCTCCCTCTCTCCCTAGAGACAAGCCAAGTATTCTGAAAACAAGCTGAAATGCACAAAGGCCCGGAACGACTATCTTCTCAACCTGGCAGCTACCAATGCCCTGGTGGCCAAGTACTACATCCATGATGTATCAGACTTGATAGATGTAAGTAACTTCTGTCTGAACTAAAAATGGAAATGTCGAAAGAACTTTTTGTCTACTCCTTGCATGAGTTATCTGCCTTTTTTTTAAATTGGTTTGTTGCTACTAAATGCTTTGAATCTTGCCCTCCTAGTGTTGTGACTTAGGTTTCCATGCAAGCTTGGCTCGCACTTTGAGAACCTACCTGTCGGCAGAGTATAGTCTGGAGACCTCTCGCCACGAGGGTTTGGACCTGCTGGAGGGAGCCGTGGATGCCATGGACACCAGAGGAGACAAGCTGAAGTGCATGGATGCACACAGCCAGATCTTCTGCCCTCCAGCACGCTTTGACTGTCAGCCACACATGGGGGATGAGGTGAGTCACCGTGGGAATAAAAGGACTGTAAAAGGCCCTTTTTTTGTAATGTATGTATCTCACCATGTTTGCTGTTCTCGATGTTCAACCTGCCTTTCTTTCCTAATCCCAGGTGTGCCAGGTGAGCGCACAGCAGCCTGTCCAGACAGAGCTCCTGATGCGCTACCACCAGCTGCAGTCTCGCCTGGCCACGCTGAGGATAGAGAATGAGGAGGTGAAGAGTGCACACGGGGCTCACACACACGCTGAAGGCCGGCCAGCGTTTCATTTATGAAGTCTAGCAGGCTCACTGCTAGTGTGCCACACACAGTGATACTCTTTTTGTACTGACTCAGAAGAAAATGAACTCTTACACACACTAAACACAGGGTTTCCCTCCAGGCAACCATATAGCTGTACACAGTTCTGTTATGTGGTCTTTGTGGCCCGCTTTGGCTGGAAAACGCTGCATGAAACCCTGAAATGGGACAAATTGTGGTGGGACTAAATTCTTGGATTTGTGATTGGAATGTGAAAGAATATATCATTTTAATGATAAGATGAAACATTGTGTCCCAGCTTCATTTTCCAAAGCACAAAGAAATTCTACTGAGTCGGGTAATGTGTTAAAGAACATATCACCGGGTTTTGGCAAGGTACCCAGGCAGGAAATTAATGTCTAATCGTTTAAACTATCAATCAAATTCGGCCCCAGGGAGGAGAGTCGGAAAATGACTTGAAGATATCAGCAGCTCTAATGTAGGACGTCAATAACCGTATATAACGATAGCGATTCGAGCCCCGGCTGCCCCATGTCGAAGTGTCCCAGAGCAAGACACCTAACCCCTAATTGCTCCCCGGGGAATTTTGTAAAAAGCCACGGTTCAAAAATGTTATGTATGTCGCTTTGGATAAAAGCGTCAGCTAAATGACCTGTAATGTAATATAATGTACTTAAGTTCCCAAAACGTACAACTACTGAAACACTGAGTTTGAACATCAGGGAAAGTCTCTCATGTTAAGAATCACCACTCTTAAAGCAGCTGAAGCGTTTCACCTTTTTGGCTTTGCTACGGTATGTTTCAAACTGGGAGCGGCAGCCTTACTTCCGTCACGCCCTGCATTTATGTTCACCTTTTGATTATGAATCATCTCCCATCCAGTCTCCTTCCTCTGCTGCCCTGAAGCCACGGAGGCCTTTGTCAGTGGCACGGACGTGTTTTAAAGGTCACCTGGGTGTGTCACACCTGTGTGTTATGTCCACCTCCGGGTGGAAGGAACATAATTCCTCGTTCATGTCATGATGACTCATGATTGGTAGCCAACCGCTCGGTTGTTTACGGTGCGTCAGTCACGCTGCTGTGAAAATGTCCTCCCGGCTCAGTTTAGGCCTTACAGCTTGTTTCTGACACCGAGGAGGTGTGCAGGAACTATTTGCCTTTTGGGTATTTTTTTTGTATACACTGAATTAAACGCGTTCGTATGCTGCGTGTGTCAGGTGAGGAAGACTCTCGATGCCACCATGCAGACCCTTCAGGACATGCTCACAGTGGAGGACTTCGACGTCTCGGAGGCCTTCCAGCACAGCCAATCCACGGAGTCAGTCAAATCGGCTTCCTCTGACTCCTACATGAGCAAGGCGAACCTTGCGAAGAGACGAGCCAATCAGCAAGAGACGGAGGGCTTCTACTTCACCGTGAGTTCTCAGACCGACGAGAGCACAACTGCACTGCGGTGAAATAACCTTTTTGCTTATTGTCTCTCTCGGCATCTCATCTGCAGAAATACAAGGAGTACTTGAATGGCAGCAATCTTATCATCAAACTGCAGGCAAAGCATGACCTCCTGAAGCAGACGCTAGGAGAAGGTGAGACTTATTGAGCAATTCATTAGTGGAGGGAGAGCGATGGTAGATGGCGGGTCTGTCCTTTACATATGGTGTTTTATTAGGTGGGTGAAGTACCATAAACCCCATAGATCTGATTCAGAATAACCAATAACTCTACTTAAAGGATAATCCTCACCATACTCTGTTAAAATATTCCTCCTATAAAATATTGATTTAACTAACAAAACAGTGAAGAAGAAAAGTCATGTGTGTTCGACAAAACATGTGATTGTGCCAGAAACGTTGTTTTGCACACGGACAAACATTTCGGATTGGCGAGGTGGGGCCTTCATTAGTTGCCGTACAGTGAGACGTGCGCGCGGATGCGCTGCAGGCGTCATAAAATCGCCGCACTGTACGAAATCAGCTCCCAGAAAGCTCCCCCTCTCCCGTTGCCCCTGGATACGTTTTTTTACTCTGCAGAGCGAGGAGACAAGTTTTCCCCCTTCTGGGAATCTTGTGCCGTTTCTAGGGGCAACCGCTGAATGACTGCTGCCTGGCGGTGAGTCAAATGCAGCCGTGGCTCTCACCCGATTGAGCCGGCCTGAATAGAAGCACGTTTTTCTCATAACACCCCTTTCCGCCTCCATCTGCCAGCCCTGTATAGTCGGCCAGCACTCAACCGTACAGCTATCTTCTGTGATTGTGAAACTAGTGCATACTAATTAGGGCTCTTTCTCTGCTGTTTTTTCCTTTTTTATAGGGGAGAGGGCTGAATATGGAACAACAAGGTAAGAGTGACAATGACAATAGGATGAATGAAGTAGGTAATGATGTGTAAAATCCTTCCAGTGTCCTGACTGAGATCACAGTGTGGGGACATGAGAGTCGTCTCAACTTCTCTTTGTTTGTTGAACAAAGGGTTTGATCCTAATCAGAGAAGGATGTGCTCGAAGTTCCTCGCAGTTTTAATCTATACAATATGTTAGACCAATAAATGAAATGCCAGGGAGAGGGAGAGAATGTCTGCTGTTGTTCTTCTTGAAGAAGCCAAGTTCAAATTGAATATGCACAAAGTGTTTGGCTTTTACTTGTTTGGAGCTACCTTCTATTAAATGCAATTAAAATCTTTATTGCGTTTTTATTTGGGATGATTCTCTGTAGTCATTATACTTGACTTTGATTAAATCTGCTAAAGGCAGCTCCATCTGTGTGTCAATTAGGTAAAGGTAAATAATAAGTGTTCTCGATCTGCGCATCATATTTAAATATTATGTTTTTGAAAGTGGAAATTATTGTGGCAAAGGCACGACAACCAACACAATTCACTCTGTGTTTTGTTTTTTTTGTATTTTCATACCAATTGCATTAGCATTCATTGTTTACCCTGTACCCACCGTACACCCCGCACCATCTCCCCAGGCCCCCCACTCTCCCCCCTAAACCCCAGAGAATGCGGAAGTGTAAACCTCGCTCCGTTTTTTACCGTAAGCTGTTTAACGGCAACATGGAGGCCTCCATTCAGGTATTGGCCCATCTGTGCTCTTTGTCTCCCCGTGAGCTCAGCTGTCTGGCTAGCGGTCCTCGGGGTGGGGGGGGGGGCTCTCTTTCCTTTGACTACTCTTTTTACCCCAATGTTGGCTCACTCATGCACTGATTTTCCTCTTGCTCGCTGCCTTGTGTTCACGGTCCAGTAATTTAGCAAAGAGGGCGTGAGGTTCTGGAGATGGTAGCACTGCGCTGGTGTCGGGTCTGCTTTTAACATCCTCTCTCCTATCATCCTCACCCTCCGGACACTAAAATCATTTGGCCTCGTGTCATTTGGCCATGTACCAGTTACATTCGGCTATGCAAATGAGCAAACGGCCACCTCCAAATGTTCAAACAAACAAACACGGGCGGGCGGGCAAGACGGAGCCTGCACTAAAGCAGTGGAGCCCTGCAGCTAAAGCGATCACACATGCGAAAGCAATAGCTGTTACTGTTGTGTGGCTGTGAACAAAAGGCAAGTTTGCGTATTGAAATGAAGGAGCAATAAATTGTTATATAAATGGATAGTAAAAGTAATTGTTTGCAGCTAACGGCCGTCCTCCCAGAAACCCCCCACCCCCCCCTCCACAGACTTCGCCCTGTGAAGTCGAGCCACGTTTAAAAACCCCACAGGGCACTGATGCTTCGGCTATTCTTTCGGGCCGGGCCTCGTCTTTTCTCTCCCCCTGAACGGTCTGTCTCTCTCACTAACCTGTTGTGGTTCTCGTTGCTTCTCTTCCTCCGTCTGCGGGCCTTTCTGCTCTCTGCCAGGGGAAGACGGAATGTCCGGGCCAGGAGTCAGGTACTCTGTCTTACAGCAGGGCGGGATAGTCACTGTCTTTAGTATGCTGACATGTGTGTGTCTCTGTCTGCCTGGGGAAATAATGTACTGGTAGTAACGTAAATGTGTTTGTGTCAACATCATTTTTATGAAAGTAGATTTGTGTCTTTTATTATGCAAACAAAGAAATATGTTTTGAGAGCAAATTTCTTGCATTGCAAACAAAAATAAATATTGTTTTTTGCCTGCAAAATAAAAACTTGCTATTTTGTTTTGCAGGCAAAAACAATAGTTTCATAAGCAAAACTAACAAATAATTTATTCTCAGTTTATTTAGTTTTTACTTACAAACTTTTTTTTGCATAATAAAGACACAACTCTACCTTTTTTTATACATTTTCTGCATCATTTTTTAATACATTTTAGTCAGTTATTTGTTTAAAGAAAACATTAATGATTGTTAAGTTAATTCATTGTAGGGACTGCCTCTATCTGATGATGATGATAAAACCCTGCAAGCATGACTATTTGTTTTCTATAATCATCTGTTTATGTGCTTACAATAATCATTTAAATCTGTGCGATAGGACTCAGGGCAGCCGATTCCAGTGGTAGTTGAGAGCTGCGTTCGATACATCAACCTGTATGGTAGGTTCCTATTTAACACGTTTCCTTCAACTTTCTTTCCAATTATGTAACCTGTGCTTGCAGTTACTTTGTCTCTCCTTCTTTTTGTATAAACGATTAACGATTAACATTATCCCGTCAGAACATAACCAAACTAACCAAATAATAATTCAGTGTCGTTGCCCCACCGCAGCGAAACACAGCCACGTTAAGCTTTTTCTAATGACAAAAGTGTGCTTTAACCTTCAGGCTTGATGTGCTGCCCAAACTCTGCGGTGATTGTTTCATTTTCTTAATCTCGCCACAGGTCTCCAGCAGCAAGGTATATTTCGAGTTCCTGGCTCCCACGTCGAAGTCAACGATATTAAAAATGCATTTGAAAGAGGTTAGTCCCAGTGCGCTCGGCCATTTTCTCTTGATTGGTTTTAAATTGCGTTTTTCGGTCCACCTCAACAGCCACGGTCTCCACAACCGGCCCTCTAAAGTGCAGATGAAGAGCCCATATGTCACATGTAACTCTGTAATGCACATGGTAACCATTTTAGATGCATAATGCATAAGATCAGTGTTCTTGGAGTAATAATAAATGTGGAACCATAACTGCACTCCAACCTTCCAACTTGATATGTGCATTAAAAAAAGAATGCATCAGTGTTGTGTGTATATTAACATTGATAGTCATGAATGATTGTGTGTTTACGTCTCTAGGAGAGGATCCACTGGTGGACGATCAGTCCGATCATGACATCAACTCTGTGGCAGGTGTCCTTAAGCTCTACTTCAGGGGGCTGGAAAACCCCCTGTTCCCTAAAGAGCGTTTTCTCGACCTCATATCCACGACCAGTGAGTCGCATTCCAGGGAAACATCTAATGCATGTAACAGTATGCTTTTTTTCTTTAGTGCAGCTTTCTGTAACTTTCCTACTTTTTTTTATTTTTTATTTCAGAGCTTGACTCAGGCGCAGAAAGGGCTCATCACCTTCAGCAGATAATTGTGACTCTCCAGCGGTCCGTGATCATCGTCATGAGATACCTGTTTGCTTTTCTAAATCAGTAAGTCCCCCCCCAAAAAAACAAATCACACTTGTTTGACACTGATGAATCAGCGCTGATAGCGTTTGGCTTTTGGTTTGACAGTGTGTCTCAGTACAGCGACGAGAACATGATGGATCCCTACAACCTGGCCATTTGCTTCGGCCCCACATTGATGCCAATACCAGATGAACAGGACCCCGTGTCCTGCCAGGCACATGTTAACGAGATCATTAAGACCGTCATCATCCACCACGAGGTCATCTTCCCGAGCCAGCGGGAGCTGGACGGACCCGTGTACGAAAAGTGCATGGCGGGTGGGGAAGAGTACTGGTGAGTGTGAGACAAGGTGTCCATGGATTATGAGGCCGTTACTTGGGAGTGTGTTCTTCCTCAAAGGGGAAAATAAAGGGTTGATTTTTAAAAAAGCTGCCTTTTACATGCAGCCGTTAACTTTTCTCAGAACAGCTTTACGGAATAACTTTTTGTACTTTTTCCACTTGACTAAATTCTTATGTAATTTGTTTGATTCTATACATTTTGTGCAGTCCTCAATGATTCAAATATTGATGATGTGGAAAGTGCCTGTGGTCCGTGTAAAACTAGGCTAATACTTTACCCACTCCTTAGGCAGGTGATACAAAACATACAGAACCCAAGACAGGATGTGGGCTTGTTATGTAATACACAGAACCATTTTAGAAACATTAACATATTCAAACGTCTTAGGGATTTAGTTTGGGTTTTATTTATGATTTGGAAGCAAAATGTTGTCGAGAATCAACAGAGGATTTCAGTTTTTTAATTTTTGATTCAAAGAAAATATATACAGTAATTTTCAATAACAATGTTATGTTAATGTTAACTGACAAAACCCTAAAACCAAAGTGTGTGAGAATCATCATTACATAAACTTACATACGCACCTTACTTTGCATGAACATAAAACATGGTTTTGGAAATGTCTGTTTCAATATCTTTCGTCCAGTGAGAGCCCCCACAGTGAGCCAGGGACTCTCGACGAGGTAGACAATGGCACCGGACCCAACACTAGCGATGAAGGTGAGTCACCCACCACAGTCGGTCCACTGCAAAGGCCGTAAGAGCTGACACGACCCAGAAGTGTTGCATATGATTCCATCCCATTCATTCGTGTTGCACGTTACGTTCTTTGCACTGCAGAGTTGGAGCAGATCGAGGCCATCGCAAAGTTTGACTACGTGGGCCGAAGTCCGAGAGAGCTTTCCTTTAAGAAGGGAGCCTCTTTGTTGCTCTACCTGCGAGCCTCTGAGGACTGGTGGGAGGGCCGACATAACGGCGTCGACGGTCTGATTCCACATCAGTACATTGTGGTACAAGACATGTGAGTAAGATGCATTTGTAACCAAAAAAATCTCACAAGAGGGAGACTTTTGTAGTACAAAATACATTTTTGTATAAACCGCATCACAAAAGGTGACCTAGTCAGAAAGTCAGTACCCTGGGTCTACTTTGGGCTCATTATTTATTTCTCTCCATTTTCTATTCTTATTATCCTCTCAAGCTGGGCTTATAAAACCTGCATCCCCATCGATGATCAGTGTAAAAAACAAAATCTACCCGTTTTCCTGTCTGTTTTTCTTGTTTTCGCAACATAACTCTTGCCCGATGACCTGGTAACAAATTAAAGCAGAATCAAGAAGAGTGATGAATGTGCTGCCAACAGTGGCTTCAAGGGACTGATACCTGATCAATTCTCTCTGTGTTGATGACATTATAGTGGTGGTGTTGTTGTTGTGGCGAGAGTTAATTGTTAAAGATTTTTATGTGCTCTTTGACTGATTCAAGTTTCATTCTCGGAAATTGAAAGCCAACATTTCGCGAGGGCGTAAGTTATTAATCAAGACCAATCTCTTCCGTCTTTCCGTATCAGGGATGATGCATTCTCGGATAGCATTCAGAGGCCTGACAGTGCGATCAGCAGTGGACCCCACCGCGATGAGAGAGCCTCATTGAGAAGTGACCGGCGGTCTCCATGTGACCGCCAATTGGGTGCAGCACTGGGAAGGTGATATAAAAACTCTGTTTTTACTGTTTTTCACACACAACACACACTTCACTTGGTATTCTGACTGAGAGAGCATCAAATTGTTTTTTTTTTGGTTTCTTTTTCTCTCAGGATGAGGGTGCGATCGGATGGAGCTGCAGGTCCACACCACAGGAACGGCGCTGACGGTCACAGCCCCCCCAGAGCTGCAGACCAGCCCCCTAGGGTCATGCCTCGGCCCTGCAGCCCACACAAACTGGCGGCTGGCAGGGGCCCAGCGGACAGTCCGGAGAAGCGACGTCTCGCCGCGTTCTCGGAGAGAAGGGCCCTCGTGGACGGTCACTCTCAACGATCTTCACCCAGCACCACCCGGCACGCCAGTCTAGGGGATCACAAAACCCTTGAAGCCGAAGCACTCGCTGAGGTGAGTGTTTAAACCGGATCATAGTTCGTATTGTACGTATTGTAATCTTTATACACTACACAGATTTAGACTGATTTTGTCCTTTAGTGCCTTATCCAGCCCAATATTTAATATTTGATTCATATCACATTTTAGTCTTTACAGTGATAGCGACCCTAAATATAATCTAGACCAGCGGTTCCCAAACTCAAGAATGCCGCGGCCCAATTTGAAATCTGAAAATCTTTTGCGGCCCACCCAAACCTTTAATCACAACTCTGATCAAAACATAAACTAGGGATGATTAAATTACCTTAAGAATTTAACCGATTCAAAATGTATTAACCGGCCATGTATGTTTTGTATACCATTTTCCCCAGAGCTCATATATATTTACTTTAATACTACAAGAGGGCGCCCCAATGGACATATTTTTATATTAATTTCAAACTTTTCAAAATTGAAAATTAAAAACATTTTATTTATTTATTGGAAATGACCTCTCGGGCCGCGGCCCACACTTTAGGAATCACTGAGCTAGACAGTAATAATGCAATCTTTGAGGAGTCATTCAAACTGGAACTTTAAAAGTGCAGTGGCATGTCTGCTCCATCCTCAGGGGGGGACGTGGTTTCAGTTATTTATTGACTGATTATTCAATATCTTTTCAAAAACCTCCTATATATAATTTTCCTTCTGCTCAGGACATAGAGAAAACCATGAACACAGCGCTCCATGAGTTGCGTGAGCTGGAGCGACAGAACGTAGCCAAACACGCCCCAGATGTTGTTTTGGACACATTGGAGCCCCTGAAACACACCGCCGGAGCCCAGGACCCGCTGGGCAGCCCCCTCCACACCATGGTGATCAGGGACCCAGATGCCGCCCAGCGACGCAGCAGCAGCAGCTCCTCCGAGACCATGAGCACTTTCAAACCTGCTATCTCCGTACGTCGACCCAGTGCGCCTCTCAGGCCCCCGCCCGTCAGACCGGTCCGGCCCGCCCCCGTGATTGGGCCGGGCCAGGGGCCACACCGCTCCAGCAGCTCCAGTTCCTCCGGCCTGAGCAGCCCGGGCATCACGCCCACCGACAGGGTCTTCCCCAAACCGCCCTCCCCATCTCCATCCACCTCCTCCTCGTGCTCAGACAGGCAAGGTAACATGTAGCTCCGGTCAGTCACATGACCAGTGGTTGGAGAACGCTGGAGAACCAACTGATAGTGATTTCCTTCATGTCCCTGCACCTCTTCTTGACCACAAAATAAACAACAACACCTGGTTTGTATAATCTTCTAAAGTGCAGGACGGCTTCTTCTTGCGTCTGGCCACTTTGCTCCAGCACACTAACTCGTCGATGTCTATGTACTGCATTACAATATCACAGAGAAACAGAATATATATCTACTAGAATCTTTTTATAAAATGCTACCGTGCTAAACAGCCATGCTGGATGAAAAAGGGACGCACTGGAAAATGCCTGTTTACGGAAATCTGACAATGAAAATCTTTTGTGAATCACAAAATCAGGTCACAAAATGCTGTGAGCTTGGATTTTGTGTCTGGTGTTCTGTTCCGTTATGAGGGAACACTTACGGTCATATTACACCACTAATTATCTAGACATCTAGTGTGTGCTGCTGGTAGATATAGTCAATTAAAACTAAACAACTCTTGGGCACCGTTTTTATTGTGAGCCTGTCACACACTGCCAATATATACCGACCGCAACTATAGGTTTTCAGTGACTGGTAGATGTGCCAGCTGTGTCTGAAATCCCTCTCTATTCACTACGTCGACCACTATATTAACCGTTCCCCATTTTACTTCAGTGTCTGAATTCTGCGTGGGGAATTTGAATCTACTGTAAATAGTCCCCTTTAAAAAAATTGATTTAATCGAATGTAACAAATTTGCATTCAAGCCAGCAAACCAGTGCGTAACTTTTCAGACGCAGAAATGATAGTTTTACGCTACACCTTTTAGTTCATTCCATAGGGAGATGTGAGCGAGGATGATTTCAGGCACAGCCATGGGTGACTTGTAAAACCCAGGTGAAATCCGATTATGTATGTAGTTCTTCGAATGGCCACATAGATGGTGTTCGAGCCACTATTTGGAAACTAAAATTACAAAGGAAGTATGGTATACTGTCACTGGGATTTACTTTTTCTACTAAATAATTTGAGAAGAATATAATATTTTAAAGATACCACATCATATTTACAACCAGTCTGAGCAGCAGAGGCAGTGGTGGCGTCACCAGCCAGTAGCACTGATACGGGCCAGGTTGACTGGTACCAGTACAGCACCACTAACAGAAACAACCTGAGACTCAGCGTCTCCTTGTAGCAGCGTCTCAGCGGTGGAAAAGGGGCCGACACAAACTCTTTGTGACTCTGATATCCGATATTAATTGCTGCATGGAAGTTGTTTCAAAATGTAGATTTAAGGAAACAAAATGTACCCTTTTTTTAAGAACTATATTTGTCATTGACCTAAGAACGGGTCAGAGAAGGAGACCAAGCTGCTGGACAACACCGTTGCACAGACGACATTGACAGCTGTTGTGAACTTTGTAGACAAGCCACCCTTATAACCAATACACATGAATAAATAATACAATCAACAAAATGTTCTTATCAAAATAAAGTAATATCTCTATATAAAATATTAGTGTGTTGTCTCAATAGAAAAAGGTGACATGTTCTCCTGCAATTCGAGTGAACGTTACAAACACTACAGGGAACTCTGCTGTATTTGTAGGATGTGTTTGTTCATTTTGATGGTGTTGTACTAGAAACATGATAAAACACATCAGTATCATTGAAACTTACATAATGTCTAGATTTGCATTTGGTCAGTACAGGCTATATGGGTGTTTAGGCTAATTTGTTTACCGTTAATGTTTTCCGTCCGTCTTAAAAAGATGATCAATATATCTTGAAGTGTAAAAGGTTAATTTGATCGAATATATACATATTGTTAAAGGATACTTGTATAAATAACATTGTATGATAGGAACAGGAAATATCATGTCTAGCCTGTAGATTTTTGTTACTCTTATCCCTGCACAAACATTAACAAAACAATAAATCAGTGAAACCTCACAGAAACGTCTGTTTTTTTTGTCTTGTGACGTCCAATGAAAAGGGTTTCATGGTGATGAGGAAGATGATCGATGAAGTGAACTGCTTCATACATGCACTGACTGTGAAGTGGTTTTGCATTGCCGCCTACTGGTCAGTAGATTTTACGTTCTTCCTGTTAAAAGACCTTCGTGTTTCACTTAGTTTTTGCATTATCTTAATAAGAATTTTGGAAATAGGGCTCATTTCTAAGAAAATGCAAACAATTCACCCAACCGATAACTTGACCAAACACCTCATCTATAAAGTAAGAGTAACAATATCTCTATGAAAGAGGTTCTTGTGCAGGAACTTTGTACTTTCGCTTTTGCCAATTTGAATATAATAAGCTCATAATACTAATTATTTTACTTCAGTGAAACATTTGAATGCTAAACCTTTATTGTGAAAGGATAGACCTTCACTTGGGTAAACGATCTTAGTGTACGGAGTATTTCACATTTTCTTACATAAAAACATGCAGTTACTATCTGTACCCTGTGGATGGAGGCAATGTCCTCTTTAAACAATGAACATGAGGTAAACATATTTCATGGCCCACAAATGTCATAGTGTAGTATGATAAAAGGTGAGCAAATAATAAATACAATAAAATTGTGTGCCACTAAAATACTGCAAGATATATTAGAGCATGTTGTAAATGTCATAGTTTAATATGCCATAAAAAATAAACACATCGCAAACTAAAGACACACCTCTTCAGACTCTACCTTGACTAAAAGTCTAACATGTTGTAGCACTGAAATTGTACTTATATTGCCACTTATCCATAGCAAATTGGCTTATTTGAGGAAATTGCACTTCGTGCTCTTCTGAGTTTGTGTCCCTTTGGTTGAATGCACTTATTTTAAGTCGCTTTGGATAAAAGCATCAGCTAAATGACATGTAATCTTGTGGAAAATTTCAAAATATGTTGGGGGATGTCATAGGGAAAAAAAAGTATAACATGGAAACATGCCAGTTAAGAAGAAACACAAATGTGTCACAGTGGGGGCAAAAAAGTTGAAAGCTACATGTACAGCTTAAAGCAATTGATTAGTTCATTTCTTTATCCAAAAGATTTTTGACAATGCCACCAAAACTGTAGCCATGTCTCCTTCTGTTTTTGCATAACCCCCAGGCTCAACTTCTCTGGAACATCCAGTGGGGACAATGCCCCCACTACTACCTCCACAGTAGCGTACTCAAGACCTGGCGACATTGGGATTTGAACCCACTGGCACTTACAGAGGTTTTGGCCCCTGCACTCACCACTGCACCACCAGTCCTGTTCACACTTGAGAAACTTGGTTTCTCCTATTTGACATTGCGAATGTGTGTTAAACCTCAAAACTCCTCAAACACTAAGACTCATTTCCACAAGTGGGCTTGAACCCACAACCTGCAAGTGCAGGTTTGAGACAGAAGTTTTCCTATTGCGCTAGCTCACCTCACATCGAGCCAATTTTAATTTCTCCTATTCCACCTTGAGCTTGCCAGTTAAACCTCAAAACTCTTTCAAACCCTGGGACTCATCCCCATGACTGGGCTTGAACCCACAACCTACAACAGGAGGTCTGAGACAGCAGCCCTTCAGTCATTCCCTTGCACTATTTGGCCACATCCTCCTTGCTTTCTCTGTTTCTCGTATTTAAATTTGAAATTGCGCTTCTCAAACCTGTTTCAAAGCCTATTGTGCAAATGTATGTCTGCAGTCATGTGCTCCAACTCAGAGAGAGGGTTTGAACCAAGGAGCCTCCACACTTCAGCCTTACAGCTAGTCCCCTGCACTATTCCACCACACACTGTGCCCTCTCTTTAATTCTGCTGTTTGTGGAGTCAGCAAGTCGAGCCTCGATACTCTTTCAGATTCTAAAGTTGGAAGCCACTACCACTCCATACTATTGTAATAGTGTTGCGGTTCAAACAAGGTCAAAGTACAGCATGTCCCCAAAAAAGGAGCTGATGCATGAGTGTGTGAAGTCCCGACTCCCCTGTTGAGCAAACCCGTCTGAGGCTGCTGCGAGGTTCCTCCTCAGCAGAGTGGAGATCCAATCCCAGAAGAAATAAACATGTTTGACCTTCGGGGATCAGCTCACCCAGATGAGTAGCTCAGGGATGCAAACACATTTATAGTCAACAAAGAGAGCGGCAATTGAAGCCGGTGGCGCATTGAGCAGAGAGGGTGCACTGGGAACTGCAAGGTCGGTGGTTCGAATCCTGGCTGCTCCATGTCCCATGTCAAAGTGTCCCTGAGGAAGACACCTAACCCCTAATTGCTGCCCAGGCAAAAATGTTAAAAGCCATGGGCTAAAAATGCAATGTAAGTCGTTTTGGATAAAAGTGTCAGCTAAATGACCTGTAATGTAAAAGCCTTCGCCCTGCGGCAAATATCCATGTACTTGATACGGACGCTACGGCTGATGGGGAGGTTGAAGAGGAATCAACCCGGATTCTTTCTTTTTTTTAGCATAAACTACCAGCACTTAAGTGAAAAATGATTTCCATTTCACAGACTACGTCTGTTGTGGGCTTCAAGTGTTCACACAAACATTGTGTTAGTCACACTTGCATGATTCAGTTCTGAATGATTTCTGACCCTTCCACCACCACACACATGCTTTAGATCAGGAATAAGAGAGTGACTGCTGCTTTATACCTGTGTGTGTGTGTGTGTGTGTGTGTGTGTGTGTGCACAGAAACCACAGGGCAGCTGTACCAACACACGGCTCTGTTGTCTTTGTATTGCAGTGCTCAGGCATTCCCACAGCCAGATGTTTCTGTACTTGCATCACCAAGTCAAAAGAACAACTTGATCTTAAAATATACTTATAAACACATCAAGTATACGGATGCCAAGTGCACTTGAATAGACCTCCGAGATGTGTGTTGGGGTCTGGTCCCTGTCTATTTACACGCCAGTCTCCATGCTGAAGAGCCTTCATTGTGTCACTCGTCTGTTTCATACCACTGTATTTATGTGAAGAAGAGATTTTCCAGTTAGAAGGTAATGGCAGTGCTGATATTTTTGTTTTATTAAAATAGCCAACAGTGTAACTTACAAAAACATATGCTACCTACACTGTAACATCTGCTGTGTTTCAGTGAATGTGGTGTTTGTGGTGAATTTGATTCAATCCACATAACTGGATATTTATAGATTTACCTTCAGAGATTAGGTTATATATACATAAATCTTTATCCTGCCACTCTGAGAGGTTTCTTAGGAACAAAGTAAAGAATGTGTGTGTTTTATATATTTTGTTATTCTGCAGAGATAAACAAAGCATTTGGTCTCTGGTCGTGTTTGCAGGGATGGTGGATGAAATGTGCAGTTTGGGAAGGGATTTATTTATTGCTTGCTTGAGCATCTAGAAACCGCTTTAATATCTTTGTAGCCCGGGCTCTGATGTTTCTAGAGATATGTGGCATTATTATATTATGTTTTTTTCTTGATTGTATTTTTTTTCAGAACTATTGGGTTTGATTACAAAACCAATGCCGTGCTGCCCCCTGGTGGAATGCCTTTGTCAATGGACCTTCTCCATCTATCTAATCTCAAACTTATCGTCGGTAAGATCAACAAAAAAGTAAAAATAATGCTAATGACAGCACTGTGTGTGTATATAATTTTTATTTTTTTAATAAACAGTCTTCTCTGAACTTTTCAACATTATTTACAGACTTTTTTCTCAAATGACACTGAACATACAACTGCAACGTCCTCATTCTCTTTGCTGATTATAGCTTCTGTTCACTTGATTCTAGCAGAGGAGAAGGACAACAAGAGGTGCAGCAACAGATCACCCCCTTGTTGTCCTTCTCCTCTGCTAGAATCAAGTGAACAGAAGCTATAATCAGCAAAGAGAATGAGGACGTTGGAGAATAAACTTGATGGCTAACTAAGCCCACGCCTTATAGACGTGCTCTACAGGAGCGATGTGCTGGGGATCGATTGCTTCTGTCTGCTCCTCCGCTTGACCAATCCTGCTTCAGGTCGCTTAGCTCATTAACACACGGACACAGAAATACATACATAAATAAATGAAGAAATGTAGACATAAATAAATGAAGAAATGTAGACATAAATAAATGAAGAAATGTAGAAATAAATGAAGGTAGAAATACAGAAATGTAGAAATAAATTTATTTAACTATGTTCTGTTCAGGTATCAACTTATATTAAGACATTTATGTATCTCGTTGTAGTTTTGTTTAAGCGTTTATTTATTCATACATGTATTTAAGCATTTGTTTATTTATACCCCAGTCTTTTTTGTCCTTCTTACATTGGTCTTTGTTTGGACTTATTGAGAAAAGTATTTTCATTGCCATTCAAACATCGAGAAGTTATCTGTTAGGATAGGACTTCGACTTCTACTTTGGATAATGCAATTATTTCATTTTTCGTACAAGAGTAGTCAGAGGGGTCCTTAACACATGTACAATGGTCTTTGTGTGAAATTATTGGGAAGAATGTTTTTATTATCTAGCTCAAATATGGAGAAATTACCTTTTTGAACATATACTTATGGGACTTTCCTTAACACATGTCAGTCTTTGACTGGAATTATTGAGAAAAAAACTTTTTATTGCAGTTGAAACTTTGAGAAACTGGTCCCTTTGAACTTTGTACAGTAAATGTATTCCTTTTTTTGTACAAAAATAGTTTTTGTGAATGGTCCTGAACACACACATACTACACAGAATCTTTGATTAAATAGCGTGCATTCTATGTATATCAATACCGTAAATGTCAGCATACACGTGCACTAAAACTCGAGTGTCTGCCGAGTGGACCGCAGTGTTGGAGCGAGAGAAGCAGCATCGTTTCACATTACCAGGTTCAATTTGCGTTTGGTTCTTTTGCGTGTCGCCATTGACGGGGAAAGCGGAGACGGTGTAACCCTCCGATCCGCGCATCGACGGACAGCGCAGCGGCAGCTCGCTCGCTAGCGAGCCGGCCAGCGGTAAAGGTTGTTTCCTTTTCCTTCCCGAGGAGCAGCCTTGCGTCGTCACGCTCCCGTCCGGCCGTCGAGCCGCCGAGATGTGGAGGCGGAGGTGGGCGCGGTAAACCCTGCAGTCGGCGCCGGGAAACCCCACGCTGCAGCAGCGCCGGGTAGAGCACGTTCGAGGGGTGTTCAACCCACGGCGGGGACACTCGTGGGTCACTTCGGTAGAGTACCCCGTCAGGATGGTGGGTCTGTGGAACGAAGAGGGTCGCGTTTGTTGGTTGGCTGAGTCGGCTTGTTCGGACCGCAAACTTCGCTCCTGAAGAAGGAAGTAGTAGTAACGAGCTAATAATAGCACAACAACAGCAACATCTGGCCGTCATAGGAAACATTGCGGTGTCTTGCTGTGGTGCCCGGGCACGTATATATATACATATATATATATATATTGTGTATATATATATATATATATACATATATATACATGTATACATATATATATATATATATATATATATATATATATATATATATATATATATATATATATTCATTCATTTTGTAGTGATGTAAACATCCATTCACCTGAAATATCACCAAACGATCGGAAGTCATATATTTACCGTTGATACATTTTAGCAATGTACAATGATACTTTCATTCCATTCGAAAGCTAATTACAGAAAGAGTGGACACAACAATACGTTATTATATGTATAGTGTTAAGTTGAATTAACACCTGACAATAGCTAACAGCAAGCTGGTGCAGTTCCCAAAAGTACATCATGTGATGTTGAGGTCAGAAAATGCACATTTTTCATATTTCATTATCTTCTAGATATTATTCCTGCCTGGGTACGGCATTATTCTTAAACTAATACACGTTTATTAAACCATTTATCTTCCAATATTGTTATAAAGCAGATTACCTTTTTGTTACTTGAGTAATCAAATATTCCTCATGGTGATGAGCAACTTCATCCATAAAAGGCCATAAAGCGTGCCCCGTTAACCTCTGGGGAAAGAGCATAGAACTGTAGCCATGATGAAGCAAAAACGTCTTCATCATTCTTCGGTAACTGTTTGCACAGTGCCTGTCCGGTCCTCAGGAAGGATCCAACTCCACAGACAAGAGTCGGTACAACATGAAGTAAATCCAGACGCTGTGCTGATTTGTTCTCCAATGTACGTCTTCTTAAATGTTATATGAAATGCTGCAAGTCACTGAATAATGAGGTTAGACTTACTTGCCTTTTTTCCCCTACTTTACATTTTACTTGCCTTTTTTTTACCTACTTTAAGTTTGAAATAAGACATATTAAGGTATTACACACCTCTGATACCATATGCACTTCCCCTTTATAGTAAGTATATTATATATTACACATCAATGTAATCCAGTTTGACAGACTTGCCGTCAAACTCAATATTTGGGAGCATAGGTCATAGTCATAGGTGACTGTTGTATTGTAAGAAACAACGCACACACCTTTAAAACCTTTAGGCAATGCTTGTATTCTAAGCTGCACCAGGAAGTCAGGTATTAGAAACTGTATCTAAAGTTTACCCAAAATCAATGAGGTAATTCATCTGCTAAAGGTGGCTCTCCAATAATAACCTGGCCCTTAACCTATGTGTGGGATAATGTGTACAACACTCTTCGCAGGTGATCAAATTTGGGTTTTAATTAAATGTAAATCTAGATACATCTATATTCTGTATTATAAAAACATTATCTGGTAGTATAGCTTTTTAGTGCAGTTCTCAAAGTGAATCACTGGATGTCAGTGTTTCACTATATGTAATTTGTGTCTATTCATGAAATGACTGTTGGTGCATCCTGTTTTGCACCACACACACAAACACCTACACAAGCAATTACCTCAAAATATGATCACATTTCCATATCAAGAATATAAGATATAAAAATATTAAATACAATATAAAAAAGGGCTTCAAAGCATAAATTTCCGAATCTTTGAAGTTGCCTTTTTAGTCAAATAAAGCTACCCATACTTGAGTACACATTTTATAATTCACCATTTCTGTTCTGGTTTCAGTCTTCCCCTAATCTTAATTTGCTCTTATTGATCTTATTATCTTATAACAAGCGTGTTATACCATCTGTCTCCAACCTGAAAAGAGGAAAAAATGTATATAGTGCTATTTTTATCAAATATTACGTGTTGATGTCGAGGAAAAGCAGCCCTATACCGTTTTCATCCAAATAGAAGATTCTTAATAAAATCTGTGGGTTCTCGTAAATACATATATGAAAACAGAAGACTCGATTTAATGCAAAATATCATTCAACAAATTCATGCAATTTGTTCATTGTAACCAGTGACCACTGGCTTATTTCAGAGATGCAGTATTGGGATGCGGATAATTGTAATCTCTGTGTTGTTGTTTTCACCAGACATAGAATCCAACAATCTTTTTCTCTTTCATATGTGTTGTAGGCAAAAAAATAAAAACTAGAACAATATCGACTTATGTTGAAAAACAATGTATGTACATCTGCTTCTTTATTCACTTCAAATCAGCTTGATCATCTTCACACCGCTCATCCTGCACACAGGGTCGGGGGGGTTGGAGTCTATTCCAACCAACTTCGGGCAAGAGACGGGGTACACCTTGGATTGGTCGCCAGACAATCGCAGTGCTAACACAGAGACACACAACCATTAACACTCCTACGGGCATTTTAGAGTCCACAATTAACCTGATCCCCAGTGCGTGTCTTTGGACTGTGGGAGGAAGCCGGAGAACCCGGAGAGAACCCACGCAGACACGGGGAGAACATGCAGACTCCAGTCTGCTCACACTCACTCACACTCGTAAATAATTCTGATTGAGATTAACTCCAGAGTTATTTTACCTGCTATCTTCTGTTGTTTATTAGAACATTTAATTACAAAATACACAATGCTTTATATTTTTCATTGTAGTTTTTGTGACGAGGACCGCATTCATGATTTCATTAAAAAACGTCCAAATACTTTTGTATATGCAAAGATATTTTGTTAGATTGAAATACATTGGATGACAAGATGATAAGTGAGTTGCATAATTATAATGCATTTTCTTATAATCAAAATATCTTGCTATCTTGCGCCAATGATGGCTGCCACGGTGCTTCGGTGCGCTTCGTTCTTTGTCGTCACTCGTCACTTTGTCAGTTGTTCGATAGTGCACTTTATTTAAAATATTTTTTAACTTTTTAAATATTTCAAATTTTTAACTAACTTTATTCTCTTATTTTATACTAACCCATAGCCTTATTCTACTAACCCATTGCATTAGCATTTCATTGTATTTTATTTTATTACTTGTGCACTGCTGTCTTGTTGTCTATTGTCTGTTTTGTGTCTACTGTCACGCACCAACCGCCAAGACAAATTCCTTGTATGTTTGACATATTTTGGCAATAAATGTTTCCTGATTCCAGATGATGATTTGGGACTCATTCAAAATTGAGCTCAAGAAACTATTGTGCAGCGTGTTGCAATTGCACACAAAGCTTTGTTTTCTAAATCATTTTAGTCGTAAAAAAGAGAAGTGTGCAATCACATGCCTGTGTGATTTTCTTTCTCCCCCTCCGTGTCCTGTTTGGTCAGAGTATAAGGGGATGGGGACTTGAAGAGAAGACATCACAGGGTTAATTTCCACAGAGCTGCTGCCCGGATGCAGTCATTCACACAAGTCTGACAGCATCTGGTGTGCAGAGCCATTAAATCCCGTTCCCATCCCGCAAAGCCAGACGGACAGCCGAGCGAGCCAACCGCGTACGTCATTCTAAAGCCGTTAGACCAATCACAGGGCGGCAGGGGGAGGGAGCTTGTCGCACCGCTTCTCTGTTTGCAGCATCCTTGCAGCAGCCTCCGATTGCTCTGTTTGTTTCAAGTACAACAACAAAAAAAGAGCAGGACGGGGAAGTGGGAGGGGGGGAGGAGGAGATCCGAGGAGACGACCGGAGAACGGGAAGGTGATCCGCTGCAGGCTGCAGGGATAGTGTTAAATCTGGTGTGTGGAGTCCATCCTAACAAAAAAAAATGGCTGGTTTGTCATTGTAAACAGCCCGTGCGGTACCTGCATTGCTGAAGAGGGGGGAAGCAGAAGAAGAGGGGGAGGAGCAGGAGCAGGAGGAGGTGCAGCAGCCGCTGGAGGAAGTGCTGCTTCTCCCAGGGGAATTTACCCCCCTCTAGCTCACCCCGGGCCACCGCGGATCACCTCTGAGACCATGCATGTTGCACGTTAAGGTACGTGTGCGCATCTCTAATCTGAGAGGACACATGGAGGAGGACCCGGTCACGTTGGAGGGATTAGCAGCTCAGCTGTTAGGACAGGACAGCTGAGATGACACACACATCGTTATGCGTCAGTAACACACAGAATACAACTCTTAACGTGATTCAGACCAAGATGTCTGTGCAGGGGGGCTGTTACCTAGACAACAGTCTGAACCCCAGCCTTTGGTTTCGTTGTTTGTTTGCTTCATCTGCACATGTTCCTCGTTAAGGGCTCAGCAGACAGGATGCACTAAGGAGAAATGTGTCCATTTTCTGCTTAAACTAAACGTTGTACATCGCATGCTGTATGCAAGTCCTCCCCATACATTGCTGCTCTCTCTCATGGGAAATGTGTGTGTGTGTGTGTGTGTAGTGGGGAGGGGGAAGCGGAGGTACATGTGCTGAGGGCTTGGATGCGGATATTTATGGAAGCTGTGCACGTGTGGGTGTAAGCTGCCAAAACGTTTCCTCACACTGCGCGTTACAGTTTGAGTGGTTATAATTTCTCTATATTTTATCAAGTTCGTTATGCCACTTTCCTCTTGTGCCTTTTGCTACCCACATCCTGCCCAAAAACACCCACCCCACGCCTGCTGGCACAATCAGCCGGGGTTCGACTGAGCTCCAGGATGAGGTGTGCCAAAACTTAAGCGTTTGTGGGTTTGTTTTTTTAAAAACAAACATTCAAGCAAATAATCAGTGCACAGAAGCAAACTGGAAATTATATCGCGGCAGTTGGGCTGCACTTAAAAAGACTTCATCTTTATTCATGCTCCATGCAACCACCATCTACTTATAACCTACCCTTTGACCTCTTTGTTTCTGTTTTAGGTTTTAGCCCCCACATCATATGACCAGAGTATCATCAATGCTTCAGCAGACCTCCAACCAAAAGGAAGACACCTGTGTCGACCATGCGATGTTCCCCAGAGGCTGAGCGATACGACGAGACCCACACACAGACATCGAAACTACGCCCTTCAGTGTAAACGGTTACGCGCTGTCACCATGGCGGTCACCGCTGCCAAGACCACGACAGGTTTTCTCTCCACGACCGGCGCCATCCCCTTCCTCTCGACGAGCAAGAGCGCCAGAGACAATGTCACCTCCAGAATGACATTAATGACTGTTACTATAACAACAAACGACACCAGCTTCAATGCCACGGCGTATCCGGAGGCGGCCATTGAGGGCTCGGGATTCGGAATGGTGCTCGTACCCTTCGGCATCATCACGGTCATTGGCTTGGCCGTGGCAATTGTGAGGAGTAATTTAAATATATGTCTCTAAAATAATCATTTTCTCCTTATGAACTATCGTGACCGATTGGATTCTTCCCGTTTGTGGTAAATGGAGCACTTTTCTAGTCTGCCGTCAACTCAAAGAGCTTTAACACCACTTGTCATTCACCCACTCGCACCCATTCATACACTGGTGGCACAGCCTTTGAGAAGAATGCAGGGGTTAAGGGTCTTTGCAAAGGACACATCGACATGGAATAGAAGAGCTGACGTCAAACCGCTAATCTATAATTGTCACTATGTACTGCTACCGTATACTTGCACTCAGTCATTTAATTTCTGGGCATTACGTCCATCATCAACACTGCTTGTTTGTCATTATATCCGTTTGTCTCCGTCCTAGATGCTGTATATTCGGAAACGAAAGCGGTAAGTTTTCAAAAACATTTTTTGCTGATCCCACAGCTTCAGTTTACAAAATGCCAATTGGTATCAACTAAGTCTTGCTGTATTTGGTTATTTTGTGGCTGTGTTAAAGAGTCAAAAATGTAGTTTAAAAAGTTGAATTATTTCATTTTATACATTGCCACTGAAACAAACATACGATTTGTGTATTAATCCATCAGAGGAGTTTGCATTAGTGTGACCTTGGAGACATCGGTACTGTATACACACATTGGCAATGAAGTACACCGTCTCATCACTTAGCTAGTTATAGTATGCAAGATTAACGTTTATCCACCCGTAAAATCCAGGACAAAATAAAACGATAGGTTTTGCTTATTGCAGCCACAGATACTCGATTTTGTTCTCCTTTCTTTGTCAAAGCATTTGAAATTTCAACAAAATATAACAACAAAAATGGTTTAGAGAACATTACAAACGGCAGCTTTAAATGCCGACTGGTCTCTCATCTTTTTTTTTACTCTTGTTGTCCAGGTTGGAGAAGCTGAGGCACCAGCTGATGCCCATGTACAACTTCGACCCGGCGGAAGAACAGGATGACCTGCTGGAACAGGAACTACTGGACCACGGCCGGGACGGCAGCCTCACGGGTCCCAATGCAAAGGTAGATTTCCCACCGGAACCACTGACGCCATTTGACAAGTTACTTAACGAGAATTAAAGTGCTCCCGTTCAGACCACAGCAGTCCATGCAGCGATGACCACGAAATACCTGATAACCATATTCTAATGACATATACAATGTTTACTATTATCAGTAACAAAATATGATCAAAATGCTTCAGAGCAGTTCTTCTGGCCCGTTTAGCACATTTTATAAACGTAATAACTATTGGATAAATTCTCAATTTTTTCCAATCACTAATGATCAGCTTATTTATTGCAACTTATATCTGTGAATCTGAAACTGTTACGTTTTTGTTTGTGTCATAATTTATCTTCATTTCCTTTGATTTCTTTTAAGTTTTGACATTGGCGTAATGGTAATACGCACTAGGTAAAGTATCACCCGTGTGTCTTTTGAACATCCCTCTAAAATCCAATCTTTTCCTCAGCCTCATCATCTATCAATATCTTGGTATCTCAAATCTCAATCAAAGTATATACTAATTTAAGATTCAGTCTTCACCTTTAACCATACATCCATGTTATCCTTCATCCTTTCCACTGTGCTCCCTCAACTTAATACTTCATCAAATATTCCAGGGGCCACATACACAAAAAGTGTGCAAAAACGATGCAAAACACCAGTTTGTGTTGTTCTATCAGACGGATATATTGAGAAGTACTGATAAATGTGGTTTTATTTGAGATATTTATTGGTCTGCTTATTAACTTTTTCCATAGCTTTTAACCCCATCTTGCTTATGGAAACTACAACCAAACTGTGCCAGCTGTTGTAAGCAGCAAACTAGTAAAGATTATTTAGTCAGAACCCTGTTTCAAAGGAAACATCTGCATATCAGAACTACAATTAATTGTTGGAATGCATTGAGATGCATTCCAAGTATTGTTCTTCGAATCTTTATTCTTCATCTTCTATTTCTTCCGCGGCACCTTTCAACTCCTTCACACTTTCAGCTATTAAAACCGTTCAAATATTAAAATGTTCAGCTCCTTTCTGGCTTGAGGGCTATGACTTTTCAGCTTTCTACCTCTTATGCTTGAATTTATATAAATCAATAATCATTAATATTTTAACATGGTTTTCAAATGGAGTTTGCTTTCAAATCCTCCTAAACTTCTTCAACTTTCAGATTTTTCAGCTTCGCAAATCTTTCAGCTACAGACACCATTTAAACTTTCAAATGTTGACACAGGTCTAAACTATTTTATGAAAAAAACTGCTTGTGGATATCTATTGTACTTTTTTCATAATCACTGATTATGTTTCACTAGTTTTTCGCTCCGTTTCTGACTTTTACATGAGTGTGTATTGCGTCTGCTACAGTGGAGAGCTCGAGGCTAGAGTGTGGGGCATCGCAGGAATCTGGTTAAAAAAATATGGAACTTCTGTCCTTGCAGCCAAAGTATACACTCTAGAGGCTTCATTTCTTCAGATTAATGAGGGTATGGTTGTGCTGATTGGATTAATGTGTTCATGGAATCCCAGAGTTTTTTAGTTTTGGCGCAAGGAGTGTTTGAGTGACACAACCTCTGCCAAAAGCCCCATAGGCTCCAATACAAATCTGCCGACATATTTCTCACAAAAATCCACAAGGTACACGTTCTGTCAACGGCCATAGGAGCCGTATTCATTACCGGACAGACATAAAAACACATCCACGCGTTCGGTAGAGTCTTGGGTCTCATACAAACGCCGTATTTTTTAGATAGCTGTTATAGTTTTGAGCTGGTTCTCATTTGTTTGAGGTGTGGATTCTGTGTAACTCGCTGTCCTGTGTCTGCACTTTTGCAGCCGCACAGGTGCGGCGTTGTCGTGGTTACGAGCACTCACATGCTGCAGGATCTGTCTGTGGCTCACAGCTGCTCCTTGTGACCTGATTAGTGGAGTCACATGACGCAGCTATGCTTTCTGTCAACAGACCAATATGATAAAGACACTAGCCCCCCCTCCCCCCTCCACCCTGACCTCTTCTCACTGTTAATCACTCAGTCAGTCAGTATGTCTGTCTATTTCTCCTCCTCTCTCTCTCCCTCTATCTCTTCCTCACCACCCCTCCCTTCCTCACCCTCTCACCCTCCCTCCCTCTATCTACACCCCCCCAACCCACCCAATCCAATAATTTCAAAATAAAAGCCACATGGAGGGAATTTTTACTGTAATGTTTGTGATGAGGCCTATTAATTAAAAACTTCTTAGTTTGAATAACAAACATTCTGTCTCCCACTACGAATATTACTCGTACTTCTAGTACTACAACTGATACTTCTACTACCATACTACTAGTATTTCTACTGCTATTAATACTACAACTACTACTAATGTTATTACAAATACGACTATGGCTAATAGTATTACAGCTGTTTCTACTGCTATTGATACTAAACCTACTATTACTGCTAGTACTACTAATACCACAATTATAACTAATACTACTACTAATATTACTACAAACAATTTTAAACAAATTTAAGCTCCTGCAACTTCTGTTTTTAGAAAATCTATTGAAATTCAGCTTCCCCACTTCCTGTATTTTCAGCAGTTCTTTAAAATAATTTCAGCTATTCTTATGCCTCTATCAACAGCAATTTTTCAATATTCATTTCTGTATTTTTTTGCAATATTTCAAATTTATTTCAGCTGTTTTCATTTCTGCTTTTTCAGCAAATCTATTGAAATTCCTTTCAGCTTCTCCCATTTCTGTATTTTCAGCAATTTCAAATTCATTTCAGCTTTTCTAATATCTATAATTTCAGCAAATGTATTCAAATTCCCTTCAACTTTCTGTATTTTCAGCTATTTTAAAAAGTTCATTTCAGCTTTCAGCTTTTTGCATTCCAACGCATTTTCAGCAGGAAATGCATTTTCTAGTTATCTATCAATATTCAGAATGCAAGTTCAAATTCTCTAGTGGATTGGTTCCATACCATAAACGGTTTGCAGAGTCTTTGATTTTATATGTTGCCTCTGGTCAGTTATCAGTCACACGTTACGTCCTCCAGTTCATTCAGCTGTTGATGGTCCTAAAGGGAATGAAAATGGGCCAAAAAGGCTGCAGACTCCTTGATGTCACTAACGGTTCCATCTCCTCTGCAGACTCTCACAACCTCCCAGGGGACCACGCAGAGACCCAGTCGCCTGGTCTTCACAGACGTAGCCAAAGCCCTCAACGCTTAACAGCTCTCTTCCATTAGTTACATCACGCAGAAGCAGACAGTCTCTGAGGGAGGAAAACAAAAAAGGGACAAGTGGACTGGTTCTGGGAACAACTGGAGCTCTGGTGAAGGTTTTCACCCCTGCGACACAGTACGTGACGTGGACGTGGTTTTCAGAGGAAAACAAGGGTAACGTAGGTCGCGTGTCCAAGGGAGAATAACGGGAAGCATCACGCATGATCTTGCACTGTTTTCATTTGGAGCACAAATGGAGTGTGATGCACTTTTCTTGATGTATGTTATGTCATTGGTGTTAAAAGGTTTAGTAGCTTGTCAGGGAAGCTCCTTTGAGCTGTACTATCTACTTCCATGTTTGATAAAAGAAAAACGTAGATTTGTATTATACTAATTTGGTGGACTTTCGTCTCTGACAAGCTTGAACTGAAGCTCGGATGCGTTATGATCCGAAAGTAAACTGTCCTCACCATTTGGTTTCTTCTTTGAGCATTGAAGGACGGTTTCTGTCTATACACATTTAAACTATTTAAACCAATTTGAAAGAATTTTGTTGTCCAAAAATCTATAACAAAAGAGTCAGCAGGTGTGATATTTTATTAAAAAGCGATAAAGCAGAATAACACAAGTCACATGTTAAAGAATCGTAACAAAATATATATATCACAGGTTTGTGAGTTGTATTAATTAAGTGGATGACGATCAATAACATAACTACAAAATTGTGTTAAAAGTAAGGCATAGAAGTGGATTTTTCAAGTTACACATCAACTTTTCAATAGCTGAAATTGGATCAAGTACTGCATGTAACTATATGAGTATCAGTAAGATCACAGAACAACGTTGTCCCAGTATAGAGTGTAAATATCCAGACAGCCTGGGTAAGATGAAATACATTGACCAGGCTGGAGTTAAGTCAAGATGCACCTCTCACGCTGACTTCCATTCATTTAAGGTGACATGAATGTAGTGAGGTGAGATGAGTGTTGTGACTACAACAATAGCTCGACAGTTATTTCAAGATTTCATGATCCACATCTCCTGCACGTCTGATGGAAAAAGCAGATAAAACTCAAACATTTCCTCAGATGTGTTCCAGGCATGTTAGTTTTCAGAGGTAGACCAGGAGGCAAAACAAGGCAATGCAGTTCAACAGAAAAAAACACGTCTGCCTGTAAATGAATTAAGCTCCTCTGGCAGCAGCTTAGTCAACAATGCTGAAATACATGAAAGTCCTGGGTTAGAAATCCTCACCGGTGAGGAAATAAGCATGTTTTAGAAAGGGAAGGACTTGTCATAAACATTTTGTTTTTTATCCCTCCGACATACCAATGATATTCTGTTTTTTATGCTAAATTTAGTAATTTAGTTATTTTTAATGACATAACCAAATTGTCCTATTGTTGTATCTAATCTTTCTGATTGTTTCTCTTTTCAATAACATTAGTAAAATAGTGTGACCACAAACAAAAATTATATTTACTTGCCCAACTTAAAAGTGATCGAAAATGAGAAAATGTACGTTTTCTTTGGTAATTTGGGTAAACGACCCCCTAAAGCAAGACAATGTAAAGTTCAAAGAAGACTAACATAATTAAAAGTTGAAGTAATAAGCAATAAAACACACTATCATTTCAACATGATGATGCAAGGATGTCGCATGTGAACAGACTGTAAAGCCCTCTGATGCAAACTTGTAATTTGCGATTTTGGGCTATACAAAATAAAACTAATTGAAATTGAACATTAGGGTGTTGTTCTGCTGCAGTATTATTGGGTGGATGTCATAAATAAAAAATGTAAGTTAGTTTGCGCAGTTTAAAGCTCAATTCTTAATAATTTGATTACACAATATTTGCATTTAGCATTCGTGCACCACGGTCGCATTGTGGGCCACGTGGTCCCTTGTAGTCTTGTTTTCAATAGTCAAATTGGGAAGGAGGAGCAACCTCTCTTCGCTCATGAATTGCTAAAACGAAGACGGCGTTACGTTGTTAAGCATTAACATGTCCACAATTAATTATTGGACATTTACATACGCACGGGGGTCCCGGGGTTGTGTGGTTTCCCATCACTGTCGTGTATTTCAGCAATGTGGTCATTTGCTGCCCTTCCTTATACATCACACCGATTAAGAGTGTCACACATACAGTTTACAGTGTAAGAATGAGAAAATACACAATATAGTGATAATCAGAATGGACTAACAGCCCCTCACCACCACCTCCTCCAAAAATAAAAAGCAATTCATAAGGTACTACAGCCTAAAAAGCATTTGTTGTAAACTATTGGCTGCATTGTGTTTCCCAGGAGAACAAACCAATTCTAGATTCAGCTTTTGACAAATACAGTTTTCTTTAACGAATTGATTGACTGATGGTTTATTTGCTCTCAGATAGTAAAATCCTCTACAGGAGTGTGATGTCTGCTTCCGTGTGTTGGTCTGCAGGCCTGGAAATCGCATGTGTTTCATACCTGCGCACAAACCGTTGTGTGTGAGCGTGTGCGTGTATTAATTAAGTGTGTATGTATAACTACTACTGAGAGAGTGGAGAGTTAGTTTGTTGATCTTTTGTGTTATTGAGGTAGCATGAGAGATTAAGAAACTGAGGGCAACTGAGGTTTCAATGAGGTCTTTGTGTCAAGGCATACTGGCAATGTCAAATATAGATCAGAAATGCACAACAAACACAGCACAATAATTATTACCGAGTCCACTGACAAAATGTTCCTGAATAGTTTTGTACCTGAGGTTTCAATATGGTGTAAGAGTAACTATTGTAATAGTAAAATCCTGAGTGTGGTAATATGACGTTTCATCAAAGTATTTATGAGAGGCTTCTTTCTAAAAATGTCATATCCATTCAAACCTTTGGCTGCTTTTTTTTTTTTTATCTTGCTGCTGTTCGGAAGAAAAATAATCATTGAGGTCGTCAATCTAAACTCATCTGTTTTTTTTTAACCAAATTGGATATTTCATTTTGGAATAAAACCTTTCACGTGCACTTTCATAATAATGACTTCAGCACACCGTGTTTATATTTTATATTATCGGTAAAGATTTCACCATCTCGCTCCCATTTCATATGAGGATTCATGGTACTTTACTTAGAAACCTGTTTCGATAAAAAAGGTTCAGGTTGGTTCCTTTTTTTCTACAACCACCCCCCCGCCCCCCATTTCAAACCGCAAGCCTGTCCCCTCTCCACACACCGCACACACACAGACACACACACACACACACACACAGAGAGGTTCAGGAAAGCAGACATCCTTGAAGTAGTAGTTGATAAGTGAAATACACTTCCTGGCATTTTTGCATTTAGTTAGATGAGAAGTTTGATAGAACAAAGAATGCGTAGCTTAGCATAAAGACCGGAAACGGTCTGAAACCCAAAAGGCACAAAGATACAAAATTGAATTAAAACACCTTCCTCTAACACTCATCTGTTTAGGGATTAAACAAATGAGATGTAACTACAGAGCTTTATTAGGTGCTGGAAGTTATATTTTTTATACACTTTTAAGTTTCCAGTCTTTATGCTAAGCTAACTAGCTGCTCACAGTAACTTAACATTTACGGAGACACGAGACTGGTATCAATCATCCTACGTAACCCCCCCGGCCGGAATGGGAATAGATGTCCATCCCAAAATATCATATTATCCCTTCTTACCAGAAGCCAGTTTCATAGATGAAATCACCGTACTGAGCGTGAAGCAATGAAACCATGATACAGCACCAGCGGAACAAACCACTTTCTGCGATGAGTTGTGTGTGTGAGCGTGTGTGTCTGTGTGTTCCTGAATCGCCATCGCAGATAGGAGTCAGACAGTATCCCTATTTGTTGGGAGGCCAAACCTTGAGGTAGGTAGAGAGGCATCCTACTACGACTACTCCCCTTCCTCCCGTGCAGGATCCTGAGATGTGGTGGGCTCAAGCTGCGAGGAACTCTCCTCCTCATCCTCTTCTGAAGAGCCCTGGATCAGCAGGAGAGCAAAAGAAAGAAAAACACTCTCACTTGGTCTGCTTTTTTTTTTTTTTGTCTAGTGACTCATTGCAGGAGTAATCGCAAGGTAATGAATCACCACTAGAAAACAGCACAAGAAAACAGGAATGAGCGTCACTAATTCATTGAGCGATTGAGTGCAGGGAAGTTGGTCCAGCTGTCAAGACCTAGAAATGTGAGGAAGACGACGGTTGTTTCAGGAAACCGAGAAGAGAGGGGAAGAGAACAGTTAGATCAGGTCCCCCCCCCCCTCCGGTGCATTGACTCATTCTTCCCCTTTGCGTGCGTGAGTCTGAGAAAAGGGAGTCTGTCTCAACGGTTTCAGTTCTCGTAGCATCTTTGACAAACTGCTCAGAGGAGAGGATGCGATAAGGCGGTCGAGGGGCATCGTGGAACTGCCCAACTGTTGCGCAACGTCTTCTGTTTGAAGGGGAAAAAAAGCCGAACAAAGCGGCTACGAGAAACAACGTTTTTCTCAGAAACCAAGGCCTACATTCGACAAAGCTGGATGTTTCAAAAGGATGTTTGGAGGTGTATCGGGGAATTCAGCTGTGCATTACCAAGAAACCGTCTCATCCTCACGAAGGCAAAATTAATGTGCGCATCAGTCGTTTGGCTATTTTTATCCAGTGTGCTAAAACAACAGCAATTTTATACGTTTTATTGTCAGATTATGCATTGCGCAAAAGGTTTGTGACGTGTATGAAGATGCAATGCGCTTTTGTTGGGTCTTATACTTTCTCTACGTGGTTCTTTTCTTGTGAGAAAATCCTTTGCATCAAGGTCAGAAGAACTGAGTTTAGAAAGTATAGAAAGGTCAGAAGAATGAGAATGAAAGATATTCACGTATAGTTAAATGAGATGGGCTCTGCTGTGCCCCCGATCACAAAAGTGACTGATCTTAGTCAAAAGGTAAAACCAGTGACACAAACTGAGATTTCTGTTCAACTGAAACAGAGCTTTGCATCTCTCCACAGTCACAAACCGTCAAAGTCCCTTCAGCTTCTGTGTAATGACAACGGATGAGTGATTCAATAAAAAAAAAAAATGAGAAAAAAATGATTTAATGAATCTGCAGTGGAAGAGTATTGCATTGAAAAGTGCAAGTAGCTGTGAGGATGTGATAGTTAGAAATAGGGTCTCATAACAAAATATTCAGTAATTACATTCACAGAAACCGGTCAAAACAAAACTCGTTTTAAAGGTTTCATTATCCTCACCTGTTGCTCCTCAGCTACTTGAATTACTTTCTGGGGCTGTAGAAAGAAAGTAGACAGAATGACTTAGAAATGAAAGTAAAAGGAGCGATCGAGGACTGTGCGGCTCCAGGAGACACTTTGGAGGCTTTGCACACCTTGATGTCTCTAACTGACAACGATTGCTCCATACCCATTTCCTTGGTCGCCCACGAGGTCGGCGCTCCCCAACGGGCTCTACCTTCTGAAGAAAAGAAAAAAAATCAATGTATAAAGTTTCACATGTTAACAGTCCACAATTGTTAAAGTTTTCATTCAGAACTGCATTCTTTAGCAATTACCAAGGACAGAAATATGTTTTCTCTTAGTTAAACCATCCCTTTAAAAGTCATCATGTGCCTGTAGCGATGTTCATTAAATTAAATACAGCAGACATACTAGTGTTTCTATCTGAATAAAAGATTATTTTAAAGCATTATATAGTAGTAGAGTCATTTTCCTAAATGTGAACAGATAACAACATCTTTGTGTGATTATCATGACTAATTAAAGACTGATATACATGTAATGTTATACTTTCATGTAACCAGTTGACCAAGTTCAGTTGCCTCAAAATAATTGTTTTTCTAGAAATATTGGGAAAATAAAACCTTTTCTTGTATAATGAATCAATGCCCTTTGCATCTACCACATGCTAAAGATGCACAGGCAAACCGGGAAGCTGCCAGCAGGGGCAGTAAAAATCTCTCCTCCTGATGAAACCTGCCTCTCAAAACGCTCCGGCTTCAACTTTAAGAGAAGATTTAGCAAAACTTCAAAAGGGATCTTTGCATAGTCCATTACAATGTGTTAATACAAACTTAAGATACAAATGATGAATTAGCAATGCAAATATAATAAAAGACAAACTGATCAAGAACATACAGGACGTTATTCACATGTAGACAGACGCTGTCTCTCAGAGAGATGAAGGTTGTAAGTCACGGATGCAGTTTATTTCCTATATATTGGCAATAAACGTATACTCAAAAAACGCTTTAAAAATCCAACAGATTCAACCTTGAGTGCAGTTCTTGGGCCTTTGTTCTTGCTTCCTTTCGGTCGTCCTCTTGGTCGCTTTGGAGTCGGCGGTCCCACAGGCTCCTGCAGAAAGAAATCCCACGTAACCTCTCTTTGCATGAAGAGCCAGATTTAGACAAAGCAAAAAGTAGCTTTGTTATTTTTAATTCATAAGAGAGAGCGGATCAAGTTGCTGTCTTAAAGAAAGGGAGTCCCACCTGCAGCGGTTTCCGCGGCCGACCCCGTCCCCGGCGCTGAGGCTCAGGAGGCGACTGAGCAGCGCTCGGCTCCGCAGACGGCTCTTTGGTCCCACTGTCACTCATGCCTGCGTCTGTCCCCCTGCTTCAAAGAGTGTGGGCATCAAAGCCTGGAGAAGCAGCCTCAAGGGCTTAAAAGGAGGAGAAGACCTGAGTATCAGGAGCCGCAGACGTGAGCGAGGAACAGCGGCAAAAACCATCTTTGGAGATCATCGGCTATGATGTACCGCTTTAAATGGTTGTTCGTTTTTTTCTCCACTTTTTGCACAATTGCCGCAGTGAGTTTCTATCAGTGCTCAATATCATTGAAAGGATCATTAAAAAAAAAAAGCAAAATCACACAAGATCCTTTTCCAGAAGCGAGCGTGGGAACTGCTTATACATAAGCCCTGGCACCAGGTTCGTCGAAACGCAGACGGGGGTCTGGCAGACGCGGGGAAACATGAGAGTGGTGTCCAGCGACTAAAAGTAGCACAGATATTCACAATTCAATACACCATCCAAAATCTCCATCTGCTGTACTGTACGCTGCTTTTCCATCTGCCCTCTCTCAACTATTTCTCAATGAGGGTGTGCACGTTGTTGCACCAACTTTTACCTAAAAACGTGGAAATAGTTTGCAGCCTCTAGCGAACTGATTCATTTTGATGGTTTATCGTCTTCAGTTGAATAGTATCGCGATTAACTCTTGTATCGAGATATCGCGAAACACAAGTACTTTATCTGAAATTGGTAACAACAAGCACAGGCGAACTCAAATGTATCAGTTATCAGTAGCATTCTACGAACACATAACTGCAGTTAAAAAAACAAATTAAAAAAAACTATTTCATTCAGAGGTATCCGAATAGATCCATATGGATCGTTCGTGTATTAAATAAACAGTAAAAGTGCTTTACATGGACGTTATCGAGAAATGAAATTCACTACATGGGACAGAATATTTCATTTCTCTCAGCCCATCACCATAATGAAAACAGTGGTCTGATTAATGTCACTATAAACAATGTCTTTATAACATACACATTAAAGCTGTGGTTACTCCGCGAAAAAAAGCAATATCCTGTATTATTTACGTTTTATTAAGAGAGTAAACCATAAATGTCAACTTTAAAACCAGGCTGTTGGTAATGTCCCGAGGTGGTCGTTCACCACAACCCAGCGAGGAATGTGCCAAACACTAATTGCCAAAACAGCCTCTCAAAACGGCCACACTGAAGAAGGAAGTCGGAGTCTACGTACACGTCGAAACGATTTTTAAAAAGCAAAACGAGACGCGCGACGTCGTTTTCGTTTCGCTAAAAATGAAAAAAGGAGGAAAAGCTGGATTCCGACCCGACGCGAGTCCTCCTCGCGTCTCCTGCAGCGGCCGGACCGTCCGCTCCAGCGAGCCCGTGTTTGCCCCTCAAGTACCGGGGACTCAATGTACTTTTCGCATATGGGCGGCAATTGCGAGCATTAAAAAAAAACAACCCACACACATTACTTTACGGTTTGCACAGAAACTACGTTATGCGCTGCTGACGCGAGTTGGGACCTTCCCGACTTCTGGGCTCGAGTAACACATGGTGCGCAAAAGAAGAAACAACAGCCGAGGCCATTGAGCGTTTTTAAAGCGTCGCCGCTCACTACACAACATCCCCTCGCTCCCATCACTTATTGCGCAATCGATGTGAAATGCGCGCGCGTGCGTGCGTGCGCGTGTATTTGGTGTGTGTGTGTCTTTCCTCGCGCGCGGCGATAACAGGTCCTCCGCGGCGCAGCGACCGAGGAGCCGCTATCGCGTTAACAAGTTGAACAAAGGCGAACCACACAGGTGCAAAAGCTCTGCGCTGCAACCAGCCGTGAAAACACACACGCAGACACGCACACGCGCGCGCGCACCAACACGTACACACGCACACACACACACACACAGTACGAGCATACGTTCGGGGCCGCGGGCTCTCGGCGCGCGGGCCGGGGAGCCGCGGGTCATGCGGGTCGGAGGCGCCGGGGGGAACTTACCTTGAGACGGTCCGTAGTTTCACCTGGAAGCTCTCGACGTCGCCTCACCGTGTGCTCGCGCACAACTGCGAAGATATCAACGTATCGGCAGTCTCATTGGTTGGATTTAAAGAGTGCACTCTCTCGCTCTCTCGCTCTCTCTCTCGCTCTCCCTCTCTCTAATCGGAAATGTGTGTGATCCCCCCCCCCACCCCCCACCCAGACGTCACGAATACCCCAGTTGCAGCATAATTGGGGGGTTGAAGCTGAGCAGTATGCATTGCATACTTTCTCTATTAAAGCATGTTTCAAGAGGGAGCGAGGGTAGGAGGGTTGAGACGGAGGACCCCGCCCCAAAGAAAGCTCACCGGACCACCCACTTTAGGGAAGGAAAGGAGGGAGAGAGGTGGGGAGAGAGACGGGGGGGGGACGAGCATCAGACAGGAGGGTAGAGTCTGGTTCCGGGGTTCCCGAAGTGGGATCCGGGGACTTGGGAAGTTCCCCACAGATGAGAGGAAAAGGTTTAGAAGAAGTTCTAGTAAGATCAGTCTGTCTAGACTGTTTTCGGGGCGAAGTTTCACTCCCCCCCCCCCCACAGCGTTCGAGGTATCACTCTGTAAGTCATAACAAAGGACACACACATCAAATGGGTTTTTTTTGTTGATAAGAACGTCTGCGGGATGATCGTTTCGTTTTTCTGGGTAATAACGGTCTATGTCATTTAATCGTGCAGTAAAAGAACAGTTGGGCTGTGACTCCATGTGCAAAAGGTTCCCAGAACCCCAGAAAAGTTAGTTCCTCTAATGTTTTTTTTCCCTGCTATCTTCAGCTTTTCTGTTTTTACTGACTTAAATAAAAATGGGAAAATCTCATCATTTCTGGGTGGAATTGTTTGTGATGTACTTCAGTTGAATATTCTTGCGAAGGTTTAAATATTGTTTCTTTTTAACCCGCCTTTGTGATTTTCTAGGGATAACTCTGTAAATTTGTACAAGTTGATAAAACGAACTGACGTGATTGAACCACGGTGAATACACATTCCAGGGGCGGCTGTGAACGTGCTGTCATGACAACCAAATATAAAGCTTTAAGCTACATTGATGAAGCACAAGGCTCCATTTGACCCCTCGTTTGTTGAATTATGTTATTCAAATATTCACTGATTACCCTTGAAATCTGCTAACAGATTACATTTACAAAAAAAAAACAATTCTCATTTCACCCACACACCTAAAAGGCACAACACTAAAGAAACTATTATCATAATCATATGCAGGGTTTCCCAGAAGCTTTAAGCTTTGATAGTTGGCGAGAATTATGAATCTAATTGGTCTACCACTATTAATCATACAAAATGAAAGTAAACCAAATGACGCTGAAATCCTAACTGTCAACCTCGTACATTTCCATACGCTGTGTGTTTAGTTAAAAGGGAACATTTTCTACGCTTCGGTCCTGGTAGTTGCGCAAAAGATGAAATGTCAAAATCTTCAGATTTTTGAGAGAAACTTTTGTTCTCTTCCCGAAACGACAGAAAACCGATGCTGGAGCAGGCAGGGGGGGGGGTAGAACGGGCTTGAATGAGAGAGCATTGTGTGCGTGTGTGTGCGTGTGTGTGTGTGTGTATTTGTGTGAGTTCAGTGGCCCTCTGCAGGCTGGTGTCTGAGATTTGGTCCGACTCTGATCTTGAGGTTTATTTAAGCTGAATTCCGTGGGCTCATCAGGACCGGGTTACAAAAATCCTCCTATAGAACTAGAAAGAATGTGCAGCGCATACAGTTCTGCATAAGGCACAAAGGCACGTCCTTAGAGGTGGGGGCAGGCATCAAAAGACACGCAGAGGAGGGATTTCTTTAGAGGCTGGGGGCAAAGAAGGTATTTTGGAGCTGCATTCAGTGCCGGGGGGAGGAGGGGGAGGCGTACAGTTTTGTGGTAAACGGTACATTTCCAGGGGATGTTAGGAACCTAAAATGTGGGCTGTAAACCACCCACACCTCCCCTGTTATTGGGAGCCGCTTATTCTCAGTTATTGTCCTCTGAACCTGTGGGGCAAAAAAATGGATGTTATCCCTTCATGTCTTTTATTTCTTAGAGAATAAATACAAACTTTAACCTGAAGTCCCAGCATTTGTGAGTTATCTACACATTTGATAAATGGTTTGCAACGCACTGAAAAGTTGTTTTAAGCGGTGTTTATTTGTCAGTGCATATATGTCGTCCTTTTGGCAAGCATGAAGTGGAGACTGGTGCAGAGATAATGAATGATTAAATAGTAAAAATCTAATATAACAATTTAAAATATATGGGAGAAGTTACAATCATAGAGAAGTACTACACCCGAACAATTAACAATTACATTTATTTGTATCCTCTGACAGCTGCATTATATTTAAATATATACATCGCTTACACATGCTGAACGAAAAAAATTGTAGAATTTTACTGAACTGTATTCATATGGTAAATCTTCTCTTGGTTGTTTTGCATCATGTTTTGGGACTATGGATGTTCTCTGTTTATTGTTTAACTTAGTAAGTACTGAATGTACGTTGAACACCCTGGACTGGTCGCCTGTCAATCACAGGGCTGACATTGGGACAACCATCCACTGACACACACGGGTCAATAATTAACCTCACCGGCATGTCTTTTGGACTATGGCAGAAAGCCAGAGTACCCGGAGAGAACCCAGGCTCAGGCACCCAAATAAATGCAAAGGCAGGGAGAGATTGATTTAAAGCAGATCATATAATTGCTGCGCTGTCTTTGCATTTTCACCACAACTGAATGAACATAGCAACGTTTTTACTTAATGTTTTAACTAATAAAATCTGACTGTGCATCTTAATGTATATGTTTTTAATGTTTTAAAGAGACATCTGAGAAAGAAAAAACGTATATGGTCAAGTAAAAAAACTGGTGCTCAGAGCTGATCAGTTCCTGTCGGATGGCAGTCTCTGCTTAAGCCATCTCCATGACCTTTTTGATCCAGTCAACATAGACAGAGACACGGATGAAGATGTTGGGCTGCCCCGGGTGTCCACAGCGCCTCATGGGGATGATCACACCCTCAAGTACCCAGCAGTCCCTGTTCTGACACGCCAGAGGGCCGCCATAGTCTCTCTGCAGACACACAGAAACAACACTCTGGAGTCATTATTTCTCTCTGTTATGACTGACTGTCACTGCTGAGGTCGGAAACATCTTGCAGTCACATCTTGTCCAGTCCTCCTCCATTATCCAAATGGTGAATGTGTTTAATATATAGGAGTATATAAATAGCTGTTCGCTCTTTACTTTAAGTGATTTTCATCATCAAACGATTTGAAGTGTTATTTCTCACCAAATAATGTTATACTTGTTCAATAAAGAAATTGTTTTGACACTTTGGATATTTGCATATTCCTTTTCTTGGAGTTAGATGCAAGGATTGATACCACTAAAGCTACAGTCAGCAGCCGGTTAGCTTAGCTTAGCATACGAACGGGAAAGTAGGGGAACTAGCTAGATTTGCTCTGTCCATAAGTGAAAAAACAAACAAGATATAGTGTGTTAAGTAGTTAACCATTCAGGTGTTAGTGGGTTTTGTGTCTTTAAAAAAACCTGTCTGCCTTAGAACTGGCCTTTTCTGTTTTTTTCCTGTCAATGCAGCTACACACTGCAATAAATATCAAAGAAAATGCTACATTTTTGTGTGTTGTGATTTACGCCATATTACCCATAATGCACCTGCACTATAACCAAATAAAGGCAAGAATAAAAAGTGTTCTTCCTCCTCTTGTTTTGTTGTTTGGTTTGTTCATCTATGTACTTCTTTTCTGTTTGCCATCAAACAGCTTCTTTATTTCTGTTGTTTATAGTTAAAGTAAAGTAAATCAAGCCATATGTATACGTTTTAAAGTAAGTAAAAAAATCTTCAAAAAAGATCCTTTTTTGCTGCTGCCCCAGTTCAAAAAAATAATAATTCAGCAAATGGACAAAAAAGCATTAATCTTGTGTACACGTTTGATGGACACTTACCTCACAGGCGCCCACCCCGCCCTGGAAGGATCTGGTGCACATCTCATTCTCACGAACACGACCTCTAAAGTATTTGTTGCATTCCTTGTTACTGAGAACTGGTATGTAGGCCACATTGAGGACAGTCTCATCACCAGTTCCTTGAAAAACAGCAAGAAGGAGGGATGAGTGTGAAGCTAAATATGTTTAAGAACATGTAGAAAATATAAAAGGAAGGTGGACAGATGTTGAATGGTTCAGGAAATATCAAAGCTGTCTGTTGCTCAATGGTCTGAATAGTTCTCTCTTTTAGATACAACATTACTTTGTGGGCAGAAACATGAGAGTTGTTCTAAGGAACTCTCAACAATCACAGAAATTGAAGCATGTTGTAGTTGCACGACGCACGGCATGTATTTAATTAATTGTTAAATTAGGATTATACTTGCCTCTTGTCTCACCCCATCCAGCGATCTCACAAGACGTCCCCTCAGAGACAATGTAGCGCTCAGGAGGGAGGCAGATCTGAGAGATACGCTCATTAAACTGAGCCGGGCTACAGAAAGAGGAGACAGGTGGTAGGAAATTATTGGTATTTTTGTGTGTGTGTTTGTGTGTTTGCTGGGGGGCACTTAAAAGTACACACTATTCCAGTTGAAGCATGACCAGTTGAGACTCTGAGGGTCCGCAGACGATCTTGGTCAGAGGGATAGTTTGCACCCCGGGCTCTCCTTCCTGAGGATCGCGGTACAGGGTTCCCATCTTGGCCGAGTATCCCGGCAGGTCCACGTAGCTGTGCACAAATGCAGACAAGCAAAATGCCAAACGTTTAATATCTTGATCTACTGGTCAAAGCTCTTCCATAAAGCCAGCGCAAGATACGAGGGTCTGCAGTCCTGCTTGCAGCTCTGTGAAGCGTCAGAGCAGTGCTTTAAGCTCAACGCTAATCACTGACAATGATGAATCCCTGAAAATAAAAAACAATAAGTGAACAAACTCTACCAGGAGGAGAAACACTGCTTGGTGCTGATCACCCATCTGGGGTTAACCAGGGATCCTCCGCAGAAATGGTTTCCTTTCCTGCACACAAGAGGTCACAGGTCAGAGTTCACGTCAAGCACAGCTAAGCATATTCTACGTGTCTCTACTGCCGTCTCAAACACGTCCTCTTGAGACTCACCTGTCTCTTAGGCTCACCGTCCACGGCGAGTTCCCAGGAATCCCACCCACGATACGCATTCTCGTCGGCTGTAAGCGGTCCTCCCTCTTCCCACACTCACTGAACTCCACTTTCGCTGTGTTCACAAAAGGGTGACGTATTATTGTAAATAACGGAGGAAAAACTGTTCAGAAGGCTTGTTGTCAACAACAAAGTAATGCTTCAAATCTATTCAGAAAACCTACCTGCTGGTTCGATCATGGACACTTTCTCTCCAGCTGAAAACGGATAAGAAACGGATGTTAAAGTCACAGGAGAGACGCTTGGTTTCAGTTGTCATCAAGCTACTGTGGGAAAGTTGACACAGAGAAAATAAATCAGTTCCGTACCACACTGTTTGATGGCGCAGTAGTCAAACTCAGTTTTGGGGTCCGTGGTGTAGCACCAGGGTCCGTGCAGATCCCCATCCGGGTTACGACAGTAGTTTTCTGTCAGGTTGGCCTCAGGATGCGTACTCAGGTTTATCCTGGGAAGTCACAGTGTTTTTTTTCCAAAAGGTTTCAAAAATTCAAGTAGTCTTAATGGACGTTTTAGTCCCCATAAAAGTCAGCAATTTGTTGTCTGTCGTGGCTGCAACATATTTATTGTTATAGCTGAGAAGCAAATATCCAAAAATAAAACACTTAATTATGTTTTATGAGGTTTGTCCTGCAGCTGTTCCCTGCAGCTGTTTCCCCACCATCAATAATTCGTTTTGATTTATTTTTCCATGGTGGGAGGAAAGTATCCTCCACAGCAGGTTTTTAGGGTTCATGCACACTGTTTAAAGTGTACTTAATTCAGCTCCTGTCCTTGTGTGAAAACAGAACATACACAACACCTATTTCTGGGTATTATGCTTTATACATTTTGGATTTTTAACACAGCATCAACATAAAGGCCCTACACATGGTCCCTTCCATTCTCTGTTAGTAGTATCTTGGATACAGAATCATCTGTCTTTGTAGGACTTAAATGATCGTCATACTTGGTCAGGTGAGGTGTGTTGGCGTTCCATTTCTGGCAGGTGATCCCCTTACGAGTTTTGCGGACCATTCCTTTGTAGTTTCTTCCATTTTCGTGGTAGCAATCTAAAGAAATAACAGGATGCAAGTTTCCTCTATGAATTATGGCACACTGATGAAAACAGTGAAACGGCCTGTTTCCCATACAGGTTTATAGCTAGCATTGTGGATATATTCTTGATATCCGTGTTTTAGTAACACGGAATAAATAAATCCATCCAGGATTCTGCATTTTTCCACCAGAAATGTGTTTTTCCAAAATGAATTTATACCTAAAATGGACAAAGTCTTCGCCCAATCATAGTATATCAAATTTTTCAAAAAGAGATTTGCCAAAATTAGAATCAGTTCGATCTTAAAAGAAGCAGCCTAATAATTATGAACACCTTGATACAGGATATTGATCTCTTTCGGCCTCCTCCTTCCTCATTACACAAATAGCCATCACCTGATGTGCTTAAATGCAATAGGCATTAAGGTTTTAAGTTGGAAAATTTGCATAGAAATGATGGTATGTTCAAAAATACTCACTTGCCTTATAATCTTACACACACTGGAAATTAAGGCTTTGCTTATTAAAATAATCAATGGAACATTTTAGTGTTATGAAATATATTTCTTTCTCAGTTGAGAGTGTTGAATTAATGTTGGGAAATAAACTTTTGAGAAATATAACATACAATAACTTCAATTAGATAAAACCATTATTATTGGTTCCTGGTCCAAATATTCTTAGGTTTCTATAATGGTATTTCTATAATGATGGTTTAATGTTCTTATGTAAATATTCATACAGTCTTGACAACATCATCCGCCAGCCGCAAATGAAATAATCTCAATGCTAAAATCAGAATGAAAAGCGATACCTTCAGCCTCTATGTCGTCTGCACAGCGTTTGATCTGTAAGCAGAGAGCAGTCCTCATCGTTGGCACAGATGTGAAGCACCACGGAGCCTCCGACCCATCTGGGTTACGACAGTAGTTCTCCTCCAAACCCCTGGAAAAGATGTTGCACACAGTCAATCGGGTGGTTTCAAGCTTTGTTCTGTCACATGAAAAACCTCTGAACACCTATAAATAGTTTGGTCCTGGCCATTTATGCGTATGAAACAAAGATCTGCTGCCAGATATCAAAAGCTTTGATGTTTAACATTGTAGCGATTGAAAGATTATTTTATAATGAAGGTTGTACAATGCTAATATCTGGGCCTTTCATTGTTTTATAATACCTAATGAAATGCATTGTACCGAGTGCTATTTGAAAGGGGGAGGGCAGAGATGATTACGCTTCAACAACATACTAATACAACTCAACAGTTCTTCTACTAAAACTGGGTGATTGAAACCCTTGTAATCAGTTTAGGCGTGATGAATGTCATAAATAAGCTCAATATTCCTTCCACATCCATATTGCCACTCAGTGTGTGACCGGCCATTTATCATCGACTGTCAACTGTCAGAAATAAAATCGCAAGAAATGTCACTGCAATGACATCTGGACACTGATATTAATGTGTGAAGCAAATTGAGCACTGGCAAAATACGAGGGCAGAAAAAATGCAAAAACGCAAAAGTACTTCTTCTTCTTCTCTTTGACGTGTTCTTACTTGCATTCGTATGTGTTTGGGTAGAAGGGATGCTCATGAGGGTGCTGGGCATGCCACCGCTGGCAGGGGATACCCGATGTTGTTTCGTTGACTTTACCACGGTAGTCCTCGCCGCGGCCGCGGAAACAGTTGGTGGTGAAGCTGGAGCGCTGACGTTTCTCCACCTGCACCTCAGCTGGACAAATAGAGCCGGATGAAGAGTTAGTTTTAACGGTCACTTGTGCGCTGCACAGAGTTCAAAGGGATGCCGTTATTTAGTGATTTTAGTTCTCTTATTAAGTTAATAATAAATAAATTCAACATGAAAGTGTCATTTTTTCAGTCCATCTTTTTGTATTTCCAGTGCACTCAATGTGATGTAAGAATGAATGTGTTGATGTGAAGCTAAGGCCCCCGTTCACTCAAAAAGGATAGCGGGAAGAGTTTGTGACATCACAGGTTGCCAATCGTTGAAATCCAATCATGTTTCAATATGTAACTTACACAGGTGTGATGTGGGAACTTCGAAGTCCGAAGAAATCTTTTGTTCAGTAATTCAACTTTTAAGAAAAGCAACATTTGCACATTCGTGTTATACATAGTATGTGCTATTTATCAAAGCAGAATTGTAATAATAATAATCTGTTATTTCAAGTTGTGTATTTCTCTGTTTGTTTCTATTTCTGGAAGAGATGGTTAATGAATGATTGAACAATCTACATTTCAATGTTCGTGTCAGGTTATTTCCGCTACCGTGTTTGATTTGTGTTAGTCAATGACTCTGTCTAGAGTTCAGTGCGTCAGGGACAGCGGCGTCCATTTTTCAATACAGAAAATAATTTAACAAATATTACATTAGAATTACTTCAAATCATCTTTTGATTCATTTTTTTTCAATTGCACGTACAAAAACCTTAAAAGAAATACATTGTGCGAAAAAACAAGGTTAAAAAAATGACTTATTTCCGTTAAAAAAATAAAAATAAAATGTGATGTTTGGATTTTGATATAACTTTTTGTTTATCGTGATGAAAAATTGGATTTGAATCGAATAAGTATTTTAACTCAACGCTGTCTGCACCACAAGATGGTGCTATCTTATAGATTTTGGGCCCCAGTGAACTCTGCGCTCACTGGAAATGGAGGCCGCACATGTGACGCTGCACAACTCATGTTGGAATCTGGAGAAAACCCTCTTCATTTATTTTCATTTATCATTTATTTATCTACTAAAAGGTAGTAGGTAGTACTAAAAGTCTAGCATTAGAGTCATTCGATTGAACGTATTCCCAACTGCAAAAGAGTTAGAATAAGAGCAGAATATGAATATGTCTAAATAATAGAAATGTACGATGTGTGATTTTATATTTATTTATTTATATTATATTTAAAAATGTTGCAAAAATACTTTTGACATTATCATACCTTTACATTTTGTATGGTATGAAAACAGAACCCTAATGGGAAACTACAGCATACCTCAGTAAAACCTCACAGACATATAAAACCTTAGAAAAACAAATAACCCAATTGAAAGTTTAATCATTGTAATTAGTATTTAATTAACTTTAAACCTGTGGGAAAAATACATGGCTTTAATCTGGGACAAGGTTTAGCTAATTGACTCTTAAATCAAAGTGAATCATTGAGGCAAGTGTGAAATGTCACAGAATTTGGAAAGTCATTTGTACAAACACCAAAAGGGTGATTTCTCTAAATTGAATTACAGCGATTTAACGAGACTCTAATTCAACGGTGTCTCCTAACACAGCAAGAATCAATTTAGTTCATGTGTCCTTGATTGTGTCAGACGAAACTAATGGCAAAAACCAAATGGAAGAAATAAGAAAACTTTACAATTACAACTTTTTTAGGGCTAGTTGTCATCTATCATCTATTAATCATTGTCAATTAATTAATTAATTAAGTTGGCCCATAAACTAAGCAAATGTAAAGAATTCTATTTACAGAGAAAGAAAAAAGTATGAATGAATATGAGGTTTTCTTTCCCATCAACCAATAAATTAATCAAATAATCATTCCATCTTTAATTCTATAAAATGAAAATCGTCTTACTGCACTTGCTGATCTCACAGTTCTCCCTCTCCACCTCTGTGTCTGTGGTGTAGCACCAGGGCACCGGGGAGGCGTCGGGGTTACGGCAGTAGTTGTCATCTAAACTCTTATCAGGGTACCTAAAAAAATATATATAAGCAAAGAGTCTTTTTTTCCATATTGACAAAACAAAGGACTGAAACAGTTTGGAACAGTTTAAATGGGCGACGTAGTGAAGAGTACTACTTTTCAGGCTGGTAGATGTGTTGGTGAGGGTACTGCTGGTCCCATCTCTGACACTCTCTGCCACTCACGGTGTGGTCCACCTGCCCTCGGTAGTCCTCCCCATTACACCTGATACAAACCTCTGAAAACAAAAACACAAAATCAAAGTGTGAGAGAGAAACAAAGCTATACCCGTGCGGGAAAATTGGAATTCACTGGTTCTATAATATCCAAATAATTACTCATGAAGGAACTGACACAATAGTTATTTGTTACAAAGGCTTCTAGAAATAACAATGTTGTTTGTTGCTGATTTTGGGGGAATGATGTGTAACTGGTGCACTTGGTAATTACATCCTTCTCATACCAAACTAATCATCATTTAGCCAGTCTGCAGACTACCACAAAACATATGAATCAACAAAGGCAGTTAAGAAGTGAGTGAGTTTTTTCCTTGGGTGGTGGAATGTGTCACTTTTTTTCCTCTTTAAAAAACTAATGAGCGTAAAACTATGACAATACTTTTTCAAAGCATCGTCTTTATGTCCCATCGTATCGGTAACAACAAATTTTACAGAAAAAAAAACTATTTGGCGGGCCGTACCATCTTTGCACTGGGGGATGTTGCAGCTTTCATATCGGCGCTCGGGGTCGGTGGTGTAGCACCACGGGCCGATCCGGTCCCCGTCTGGATTTCTGCAGTAGTTCAGCTCCAGACCGTTGGTGGCTGTGGGAGTCCACCTGAGACGGACAGGGAGTTTCCCAGTGAGTGACGGACGGCTTTGGTTAGCGCGGAGTGCTGCAAAGATGTCATAGTGTAACATTTGTTTCTTTTGTGAGCACTGCAGCGGAAATGTAACACGTTTAAAAGACGACTGGCAGCTTTAATTTAAGGGTGTTAACAGCCACGGAAGATGAATGGTGTGGGAGTGGGAGCTCTTTTTATATGTCGCCATTTCAGAGGAGAGTAAAAGCAAATGGCAAAATGACTTGTTATTTTGTGTTTTAGTGCAACGGCAAAAGAACACTTTGAAACTTTAAAAACACACAATGACTTAGCAAAAGAGCTGCTACTCGAAAGCAGGTAGATAAGAGTAGACAATTTGGGCTAAAGAAACAAAACACATCACCTGCAGTCATTTAAATAAGATGTTTACATATGAAGGAATATTGAGGGGAATGTTTGAATTAGGTTGTCCTATTTACTATTATTTCAATGACAAATCCACAAGTGATAAACATCAACAAACAGAAAGCGTTGTTGTCCTTCTGACGCCTGTCCATCTTTGCTGGCAACACCTTGAGTGAATTCCTTCAACTGCTCTAATATTGCTGATGAAGATCATCTTGTCCTCACAAAGCAAATCGTTGGCCATCAACCGATATGCTAAATACAACATTTTTATCTTCTAGATTCAAATGAAAAAGTGATGGAAACTGCAACATGACTGTTTGGAAGAGGCATAAAACCAGCTGACAGTAATTCTGTTTTTTGCAAATGAAACACAACAGTTGGACTGAAAACATTTATCGATTTAGACATAAAAATGGTTTTGTTTAGCTTTTTCTACATATTTCACAACTATCTTTAAAAATGTTATGCTACAATGTACCTGATAAGTGATGACAATGCTTTAAAGACTTGCGCCTCCATACCGTTCATCAGAGGAACATCTCACCTGTGATCATGAGGAAACTTGGACCACCACTGCTGGCAGGTGAGTCCGCCTCGTGTTGTGAAGACTTTCCCTCGGTAGTCTTCTCCCTTACCCACGATGCATTTCCTGACGTAGACTATTAGGAAACAGGAACGAACCGATCAGACAACTCCAGCACTGATCGGTCACATTTATCTCTGAAACGCCGTACAGCGAGTCCCACCTTTCTTCTCGTAAAGGTCACAATTTACGTTCCTCTTCACCTCCGCATTGCTCCCGTCACCCACCCAAGGCAGATGTTTGCAGGAAACAGTTGGACGTGTCTCGTAGTTGAACGCTCTGGTGTTGTGCGATATTAAGGGATAAGAAAAACTTACAGCAAGGTATACAAATGAAAAGGTTCATAATTTGGCGATAATGTTTATAAATGTGAATATATATACAGTAGTGCAACAGTGGGAATTATTGAGTCTTTAATAGATTCAGATGGAGCTCTTTAAGGCAAAGTGAGTAAACCATATGAAGATTTGGCTACAAAGACTTAAGATCAATTCAATATTGCTTCGATTTCTTTTAGTTTACTGGCATTAAATAATGTAAATATCAGCAGACGTGTCCTTTAATTCACTTTCCAGTGGGCCACCAAATAAGCCTTTTTCTGATCATGGCCCCCGCTGTGAGAACTAGGTTGCCTATCAATGCTCACGACCTGCTGCGGTAAAGTAGAGGATGGATACCTGCAGTCCAGAGACTGAGCGCAGCGGGTCGCACAGTCCTCCAGGTTCAGACCCGGTAACAGCAACACTCGAGCTGAGTTCCAGGAGGTGGGAACCAGCTCTCGGCCCTCTGAGCGCTGGAAGTCATTCAGGGGACTTCGGTAGCCTGTTTGTGCACAATGAAACAAAAAAAACAAAAAGAAATGCGTCTGGCAGGAGTGTATCTTGATGTATCAAATACAGGTTTGAGCTGCAGTGGGTCTGCCCACCGGTACCAGCTGCATATACATAACCTTTCGGACCAAGACACTACAGGTTTGTGAGAAAAGAGGCCAGAAAAAGCTTTGAACAGCAACTACTCGACTGGTTACTATAGCCGACAACCACCAATACTACTAGTTCTATTGGTGCCGCTGGTGTGCATTCACCTAGTGCCAAAATGTATGACGCAATAATCATGTTGCTCACAAAAATACACTTTAATAGCTTACACATTAGTTTTCTCACCCTCACACACCAAACAGATCCTCACTGTGAAATCAATCCTAATATATATATATATAGATACCATAGGAAAGTTATACTCCTTGTGACAACACATACAACTAAATACCAATTAGTAATTTACAGTAGTGAACTTCAACAGTGTTTATTTACTAAGGCACAATACAAAAATACAAATTTGAGGTACTTGTACTACTGAGGTATTTATATTTGTTGCTTTATATATAACATCTGGAATTCATTGTACTTTTATCTCTATTTCCCTACATTTCATCTGACAGCTGAAATGAAATGTTTCTTTTCTCGCTTTATAGTTTTTTATAACACAAAATCGGATAATCTGAAGAGTGAACTGCGGTGTAAAGAAAATCCTCCTTCTTCTGAAGATAAATCAAATAGTCGAAAAGCATCTTGGATCAGCTGGAAAAATGCGTCATCCAAAAAGTTTTTTATGGGTAGTGGTTCACAGGACAGCGACTCTTATGATTATGATTCATTAGTATACAAAGACGTTAAAACATCTGTACACGTAGTAATGCGAATCCTAAAACAGCATCTTATTCAATATTTAAAAAATGACATGGACCACTTTTCTGCGGAATGAGTACTTTTACATTTCAAAGTACTTTGAATACACAGTAACGGCAGAGCGTTTACTCACACCACTGGCACTCATTCAAATGCATTATATAATAATAAAGAGTACCATCAAAAATATCGAGCTAAGAACGGGAACACTTTTTTTGTTTTGTTACACATTTCTTCACAGACATTTAAAAAAGCACAACTGAGGATCATAAGACTTTCTTACCAGCAGCCAGTCCGACTGTGAGGAGAATGTGGAGCAGCAACAGCTGCATTGTCTGCGGCCTGCGGACGATAAAAGGTTGATACCACTGGACGGAAGTCAGATTGAGATCTTTTCCTTGAAGTATTTACTGAAGAGTCAACGTCCAAAAACGAGTCGATTTGCCCCCCAAAAGTCCAGCAGGGTCTTAATCCTGGAAAATATATAACAGTGACTTAATCACAAACACCCACAGTGGACTCTTACTCAAACAGAGGCCCTAATCCCCCAAACACATCCAATCAATACTCGGTATTAATCATTAATGGCGAGTAGCATGTTTTCTTCTTATGACACGCGCTTTATTTCCCCCGACCACATGTCACCGATGACAAAACCACATATTTTGAAATACAGAAATGTTTTTTTTTTTAAATTGCTGTATGAACAAAATCAATTCTCTTTACAAACACTAGACGTCAGTAGAATAATCTTCCACAGCTTTTTTCCCCCCTTCCTGTTTTCCGGTGTCTAAGGAGAAAACGCAGCTGATTACAGACCGAAGCAGCTTCTCTTTGCGGGTAAATCGGTTCACTGCCGCAGGCTGTCAGGTAAACAACAAACAACAACAATGCGGATCGTTTTCCCGTCGTGTTCGCGATGAAGTGCTGAGCGCGAGCTCGATAATACAAATCGAAATGATCTCATCTGGACTTTGATCAGAATCTTTAAACTTGTCCGCAAGCTCTGCGTCCTGAACGCGACCTGAACGCAACACGTGAGAAGCCAGATGTTGTCTGCTGTGTTATTGACAGCTGAGACTTTTCAAGGCGTTGTTGTCGAGTACAGTCCTAAAGTACTTTGTACTACATGTCAAATGGAAGTACTTGTGCTCATATTCAACAGGTTAACTTTGCAGTATTCCGTGAAGCTTTATTACCCACTATGTTGTTGTACAAGTGTTCAATAGCCATGCCATGCATTTAAAAAAAAGGCATATTTTATATTAACACAACCGCTGGTAGAATGTAACCAAGTGCATTTACTTTACTACTTTACTTCCATGTTATGCTATTTCATACACCTACTGCACTACATTTATCGGTGCTTTGCTGATTAAAACTATTAATACGTCATCAATTCATACATTTCTATGCAATGTTGTATAGATCTAAATACCCAGCAGTGCATAGAGTAATTACACACATTAAATATCATTCTGAAATGGATCATTCTGCATAATGAGTATTGTTTTTCCTCGTACTTTTGGGTTTATTTGATGCTCAATTTATTCTTTTACCATAATAACACTGTGAAGCTAAACGTCTGTTGTTCTCTCCCGTTCAGCATGTCAGCTGTGAGGATGACGGAGGGGAGTGTGCACGTGGAGGGCTGCAAAGCGCCGCTCTTCTACCGACAGAGCGAACCCACACAAGGGGAAGCCAGACTGTCGGTTCTACTCCTTCACGGGATCCGTTTCTCCTCAGAAAACTGGCTCAACATCGGCACTCTGGAGACTCTCGCCAAAGCCGGGTGCCGCGCGGTCGCCATCGACCTGCCAGGTACAGAGAGTACAGAAGAGTAAAAGTTCTGTACAAGAGTGAACTTTTCTCCTTCGCTTCATGCAGCGTCTTTGCCTTCACAGTTTAAAAAAACCCCATCTGTTCTAAATGTTCCGGTATCCGATGAACGTGAAAACCTGCTGCCCTTGTCTTCTTCCTGTCTTTCGCCTCCTTCACTTTGCTGTCCATTCTCTCTCTCGCTCGCTCTCTCTCTCTCTCCCCCCACAGGCCTCGGCCGCTCGGGCTCAGCCGAGGCCCCGGCGGCCGTTGGTCAGCTGGCCCCCGCGGGCTTCCTGCGCGAGGTGTGCGAGCAGCTGAGCCTGAGCCCAGTGGTGGTGATCAGCCCGTCCCTCAGCGGGATGTACTCGCTCCCCTTCGTCCTCCAGCACCCGGCCCTGGTACGCGCCTACGTGCCCGTGGCTCCCATCTGCACCGAGAACTTCACAGCAGAGCAGTACCGCGGCGTAAAGGTACAGTCCGCGTGTACGGTGCTACTCTAGACGACCGCCGTGACCTTCATTTGGTTTCTTTTTTCGAGGACGACACCGTCTTCTGTCCGTTTTACGCGTGTAAGAGGAGCAGATGTGACGTTCGCACATGGCTTTCATCCCGCTCCCAACAATTCACCAAAGGTTCCTCAAACGGCGAGTGAAGGCGGATTATCCAGAAAGGAGACGTGTTTGTTGCAGAGTTATAGCTCCCCTCCAAATGCTTCAATGTGTTCCGTGATTTGGGTTAAAATAGCACAGCAGAAAAGCAGTGACGTGACAACAAAGTGAGATGTGGAGACAAAAATAAAGAGATCATTTGCAGAAGACTCTTAATCTTTGGACTTCTTGTTAGACCTCCGAACCCTCTGTGGTGCGGAATTATTCTCGAAATACCGGTTTAATAAAATAGTTTATACATCGTTATTTCACAAGGAGGTTAAAAAGATTATTTTCCACCACAACTTTAACCCTCGTGTTGGCGTGGTCATGATATGTTGCTTTAACACCTCCAATGTGATGCGATTGCCATCAGAAGGCGGAGGTTTCCACGTCCACTATAGAGTGGAGGAGATGCAGCAACACGAGGCGTTTACACACAAAAAGCGTCAGAAACGCTAGAGAGAGAAGTTTGAACCTTGACTGTTTGGGGGTAACTCGGCCGCTGTTGCTTCAGTCTTTGTTTAATCTGTGTCCTGCAACTTTTTGTAAATATGTAACTAGATATTTGGATGGTCCCTTTCAATGCAGGACTTTTACTTTGTAATGGAGTGGTTTTATATTGTGTGTCTGCGGTCTGAATTCTTTCTCTGCAGCTGATAAAACCTATTAAGGTCTGACCAACTACGATTTTATATACTTTTATTTATTAGTCACACTAAATAAAAAAGCTGTCCTATCTTTTTATGACACCTGTTTGAATGTGTTTGAGGTAAAATAGAGGACAACTAAAAAATCCCTTTAGTCACGGGTTTAGAAAAAAACCCTGGAGAGGAAGGACTCAGAAAATGTGTCGTCACAAAGGTCTCTTACATTCGTGTGTGCTTTTGTGTCCCGTCTCTTCTCCAGGTGCCGTCGCTCATCGTCTACGGTGACCAGGACACGCAGCTGGCAGAGCGGTCGCTGAACAACCTGAGAAATCTGGCCAATCACAGCGTGGTGGTGATGAAAGGAGCCGGTCACCCGTGTTACCTGGACGACCCGGACACTTGGCACCGAGCGCTCACCGGCTTCCTCGACACGCTGTGCAGCAGTGGAGGGACACCCGACAGTCACACATAAATGAGTCACAGGAGCCACACAAAAACAACTATTTACCTGATTTTTACTCCCTTTCTTTTAAGCAATAAAGCTAAGAGGGTGAGAAATGAGGCTTTAACTTTCAAAGATATCGTGAGAAATATGCTTATTAATTTTGCTGAGTTGGATGAGAAAAAAATGAATCGGAGTTGGTTTTAATCTAGGCAACATAGCAGTCTCACATTTAAAATGATAGACATGAGATATGAGTCGTGTTTAGTTCTGGTAGGAATATCTGAAGAAACTTAAGTCCTTTCATCAGAAATTGAAACTGCCCTGAACACGAGAGCCTTCTTGGTAAGAAAGATAAGTGGGTTTTTACTTTATACTATAAAATCTAACAAACTATTTTGTATTATAATCAAAATGAATGTTGCAATAAAATATTTATTCAATTCAAATATTTACTATATATGTATTCTCAATGTAACCAGAAAGTAAATTAATCTCCACCTGTGTCTAAACAAAAAGACAGAACACCACACGCTGAAATGAAGTGAAAAATATGAACATTATTTAATAACTGATTCTCTGTAATAAACAATTTGAAAATATTTTACAAGGAGTCACAGACACAATATTTTACAAATTTGCCCTCTTCTTTTTTTTTTTTTTTTTTTTAGCTTCATAAAAAAGAATGGAGCGACACGGACCAGAGTCCAGAAAAGAGGGAGCTAAATCTTCCAAGCACACGTACATTCACACTCACACACAAACAAGAAATAAAAAAGAAAATAAATTCAAAACGTTTTGACTTCAGATCTCAAACTTATCAACAGTGCTGTATTCCTATATTTTTATAACTTCACGGATAATTTGACTGATTTAACTTTTTTTTCTTCTTTTTTTCTCTCTAAATGTTGCAGTTATTTTTAATTTTTTAAACACATTTTTCAAACATTGCACCAGACTACAGACTACAGGATCACACACGCACGTGTCTTTCCCACAGAGACGCACCAACACAGAGGCAGCGAGGGGCGGGGGGGCGGCGAGAGGCTTCATGAAAACCACCACGCTTATTTCAGGCTCCTTTCCTGAAGCCAAACTCCTCCCTCTCATCGTCTCCAAGCTCGTCCAATTCTCTAATTATTTTTTTTTTCTTCTTTTTCCTTTTGGCAAATGTAAATTTGTCAAACCACAGAAAATCGGAGGGTGAGACCCCCTTCGGAATATGTTTGTTTTTTTTCTCTGCCGGGACGCACACACGGACGCCGCTGCATGATTTCTCCATGGCCGCTGCCGTTGGACGGGACCGGCCTGCTCTGTGGAGACGCACTCCCTCAGCTTGCCTCTGATATTCCCGCCTCCCCCCCCCCCCTAAAAAACCCCACCTGGGGAGCGATGTCCTTGGCCTACCTTTGCCTGGTGATTGACATTATGTCATTAATACGTTTGCTTGTAGGTGTGTTGGTGCATAATGTCGGAAAATAACTGTAGGCCTACATACTTGGTTTGTGTGTGTGAGGACTGTAAGCGTACGGAACCGGGTAAAGAGAGGAAGTTGCAGGGGGGGGTACATTTCCACGGACACGTGTAGCACTCAATTTACAGACAGTGGAAATGGGGAAATACAGACGCAATCCAATGGCACAGGACGGAGACAAAAAAACGCCGGAAAAGCAAAACTGCATCCGGCATCCGATGACTGAACACTGAAAGAAGCCAAATTGGAAATACACCTTTTTTTTTTTTAAACAGTCTTTTGTGTCTCTGAGTCAGATGTGCTGCAGTCAACTGCGCCAGCATGTTTGTCACATCAAATAGAACCAACAACTGTACAGAGTTCAGATTGTGGCGCGAGTCGTCCCTCCGGAGCAGTGCGGCGAGGTTTCGGGTGGGTGTGAACATTGAAGGTCGGAGGCTTTTTGAATTTTTCAAACTCCCACTTGGCTTTCAAGCATTTAATCAAAACATCAATCAGGCATCAATCAATAACGAACCATTTCAAGACGCAAAAATACAAAATTAGAGCTCACTATACTTACTGCGGAATACCAAGAAAACCCCGGGGAGTGAATGTTTTGGAGGATCTATTTGTGTGAGTGAACATGAGGGAGGGAAACGTGTCGGCGCTCCGTACTGTGTAACACTAAGGCATTTAGAGAGGCTTTGTTAACTATGTTGCATTTGAAGCAAAAACACTGATGAACTACACATTCTTTTGGACACCTCTGCTCTCTAAGATTAATATTTAGGCAGACTGATGGTTCAAAGATGGATTCTGTTTGTTTCAGTAAAATCCTTTTTTTTTTTTTTCTTCCCCACAACACTGGGGTTTATTTTTTTTTTTTGTCCGTTGCAATAGAGGAACAGGAAAAACAGCTATGCTACCACAACTGTCGTCCCCCATACACTCCACTTCTCATTTTTAAAGACATTCCCTTTGAGGGTTTTCAACGCAAACTAACACACACACACACACACACGCACGCACACATCCACACACAAACACATACGAATCAGGCAGAACTATAGCAGTCAAGGTGGCCCTAAAAACGCTCTATGGCCAGTTGCTGTATACGGATAGTGTATCATAGCTCTATACATGGCTTCGTAAAGGAACGGTATAGTAACTCCATACGATGGCAGTCAGGCGCAACCACAGTCGGGGGCGGGGGGGCGGGGGGGCGAATACATTAAGCAAAGAGAGAAGGTTGGCGCGATGGCTCCGCGTGGGAAGCTACTTCTATAGCTGACGGATTCAGTTTTCACAAGCTCCTCAAACGTGGCCGCGTTATAAAGGTACTATAGGGTAGCTCTACTCTTATACAGCCAATATGATCCAAAACAAAGTGCATCAAGGCACTATGAGACAGAGCGGCTCCTAAACATCGTTAAGGATCAAATGATGAACTGCGACGGATTACAACCAGGCTACTACTGTACGCGATCACCGTGTTTAGTTGCCTCTTCTGCACTTTTGTTGGAAAATGTTGACAAGCCCGAATCCCCCCCAGCAGCGAATGGTTTTTGATCGTTGAACAGCATCAGTCGAAGGTAATAGAAGCCCCACAAATAAAAGAAACGGCCCATCCAGTACCACTGACCAGCGGTCACAAGGCCGTCTTTGTACGACCATTTATGTAAAGCACATAAATACTAATCGTGATCGTTAGTAGAAGCTACCGGAGAAGCCTCGTGACGATTGGCAGAGGTGAGCTTTCCTATAAGCGATTTCTCTTTCTTCTTTTTTTTTTTTTACATCATTCCAAAACCAGAGGTCAGAATGGTTGATTGAGAATAATACACATCAATGATGTTGCAAATCTGCAGTCCCCAAATACCGATCAATATTTTACAGCTGTCATTAGTGTGTAAGCCTTAAATTGGTAATATGAGAAAAGAAATACTTCAAAAAATGCAATTATCATCGTGTCATTACCATAATCCGCAGTGGACGTCTTTTAAAAGATTTAATCTGTAATTAGGCGCTGCACAGAATGTATCTGCTTTCAGTTTCTGGGTTTCTCCTCATCCTCTCAAGGTTTATTCTAAACCTAAATCAGAAGCCATTTCCTCCTTGTGTTTTGGCTATAAAAAATAAGACCACATAGAAGTCTATCTCATTTTGGCAAGTAGATATAGTGCATGAATAAATTAATGTCTTTTTGGATAAACACCTTACGAATTCCTCTTCAGATTAAACCTACATACACCATTTGTCTGGAATATTCATCACTCCGGCAATAATACTTGACATGTTGTATCCTTGACAGCTTGATACCTTTTCTGTTATTTTCTTTTATGGTGGCTAAATGGTCCACCGCCTCTTACCAGAGGACAATGACACAGCGATGAGACTCTGAAAAGGAGGAGAGAAGAAAAGAGACGAGTCCCAGCATCTGTCTGACCGAAGGCAGAAAAGACATTCTCAACCCTGCAGTCTGTGGCGGAGGACGGGAGGTCTGCGGCGAGGACATCGGCCTGTCCTCTCTGCCCTCCCTTCTCTGCATGGTCGGGGGTTGGTCGGGGGGGGGGGGGGGGGTCATTAAGGGGGAGGGGCTGGGGCAAGGGTGCTTTCTCTCTTCTGACGTTGCCTCCGATGATCCGGGTGGTCCAGCAGAGCTCGCGGATGAAGGACGACTGGCCCAAGACGCCAAAAAACGTCCGGCAGTTGTCGCCAAGAGACGTGGAACTGAAGCGAGCTGGGGGACGCGGCACTCAGGGCTTCCAATTTGCCGAGAAGGGAAGTCCCCATTATTACCTATGAGTATATCACGGGGGCGTGGAGGTGGGAGGGGGGGGAGACAGGAGGGGGTCGGTCGGGGGGGCTAAGCGGAGGATAAGTTGAGTTGAATTAATGCAGCGGAGAGGGACGGTGGGGGCTGACGGCTGGATAAAGCAGAAACAGCTGGATGAGCAGTAAGGTGTAGAGGGACGGACGGAAGGAGTGTCCCCGTCCACAGTCGGATGTGTTCTCCTGCACAGTGAGACACGTGGCCGTGAGAAGACATCTAGCCTCAAATAACACAAGAATTATAGTGGATTATAGAAGTTGAATGTAAACTGAATTATGTAATTATGTATTTCTCATGCTGCGTTTCTGTATGTTAATGCTAAACCTCACAATGTACATTTCGTGTTTGCCAAATTTATTTTAAAACCCTCCCCTGATCATCGAAGCACTTTACTGTTTTCCACTGTATCTGTATTATCTTAACTTTCAGTTCCGATCTTCAGTTACTGAACATGAAACATAAAATCAATGTGCGTGTTGCTATGGTGTCTGAAACTCTTACGGAGATGTTGTTGTCGAAGCAGGTGGAAGGTCCTTTCCGATAGCGCGCCACCGTTACGTCTTCACACGGATTATCTTCCTTGACTGAACGTTTTTTAACTAAAGGAAAATAAAAGAATCCTTTGAATTATTTCTTTAGCAATGTTTCATCATCCGCCCACATTCCAACTCCTTATTTGGTCCAACATATTCTAAATAACTGGAAATAATGTACGCTATTATGTTAAAAAAAACAACTGATAAATCTATTTTTGTCTTTGTTAATCTGGTTTGTCTTCTCCTCTGCCATCTGGTATACGATGTGAAAAAGGATACACTCCTCCTCCTCCTGCGAGAGCTTCTCTATCTCGCAGGTGTTGCATGGCATCTTCTCAGCCACCACAAACAGCAAGTTGGTGTTGTTAATCTTCTTGGCGTGAATCAGCCTGCAAAGAGAGAGAGAGACAGACAGACAGAGAGAGAGAGAGAGGCAAGTCAGTCAACAGCCCCCCTCTGCTCGCTTACATCACAGCCTCATTTGCTAATGGATCAGCGGGATTCATGAGACTGTATTGTAAGGCTCATTTAGCCGATGATGTGACCGTTCCATTAAAGCCGATGCGGTTTAATCACCAGCAGAGTTTATTAGCTCAGACGGAAAGAGGAATCCATCTTGTGCCTCAGCCACAGTGCCGTTCTTTGTGGAGAGCGCGTGTGAGCATCCGCATGTGTGTTTAAGTGTGTGTGTTTCATCGTGTGCACAGACCTGGAGCAGTTGCCACAGTCTTGCAGTATGTTGTAGGAGCTGCTGAGATTACTCAGGTAGTACTGGGTCTGAATCATTACACAACTCCGCTCCTTGGAGTCGATTCCTTCTGCATCGACCTCCTCTGCAACGTCACCCGAACACGAACAGACAAAAAGAGTTACACTCGGCAGTTCGGTTGGTTTATTAGATGTGCTTCTAATGTTGGGTCACAAAGATGAACGTGGGGGGAAATTATGGGATAAGCTGTAAAACCTCACTACTTCATCTCTTCAAAGTTTTCCTTTAAACTTTACGTGCAGACGTGTAAAACAGCGAAATAACATTTGAATTACTGTCAAGTTTGCACCTACCTCTGACAAACCAGCTGTGATAAGCCAGTCCATATATAAACTGTTGGAACAAGGACCTGTGGAAATAGGAGATGGGGCTCAGTGAAACTTTTCTGATGTATTTTGCGTATGATTTGCATGTGGCAGTGTTTACTAGGAAGATCCATCACAGTACATGTACATATTTAAAGTGTACTGTATGTTAGAATTGTGTTTTTGGAGCTTGAGGGCTCTCACCATGCAGCTGCTGAGGTCCACCAAGCCACGTTCACAAAATCGGCCACTGTGGGCTGCAGATGAACAGAGGAAACAAAACAAATATCATATCATATCAACCGGTTTACATGCATATTCAAATGAAAAACCCATTATCACTATTGGCCCTGAATTCCAAGTATCGTACTCATGCACATAATCATTTACGTTCTCACCACAAACACTGCTCGGGGAGCAGCTCCAGCTTCACTGTTGGGCATCCGTTCGCACACCGACTGGTAGTCAAACGACTGCTTGCGGTTGTAGAAGGAGTTGTTGTAGAGTGCGTACATCAAGTAGGGATCGACGTCACTGAAGAACATGCCCACCTGTGGGAAACAAAACATAACCATTGGTTAAACTAACGTCAAGGATAGAAAAGGAAACGTGGTGAAGTGGCAAAATGAATGAATCAACTGCACCTTGTTCCAGTCGTCCTTCTGATTAGACATGATCAGGAATCCACCATCGTCTATCAAATAACACAGGAGATCCTGCACACAGAAGCAGCTGTTAGACACAAGAAGAAGAAGAAGCTTGAGCTGAATACAGGAAGCAGAAATATTTACCTCACTGTTGGCTTCACAGTCCATTTCACAGCCCCTGTTTGGTCCACACTGTCAAGCAGAAAGCACTGAGTTAGCAGCTGGACGTTCCAGACATAAATGTAAAAGGACTTTCTGTGTTTAACTTATTACCGTATTTGAGCCCTGATGGTTGTCCGTGTGGTTGCTCGCAAGAATCTTAAATTTATCCGTCCAGGCTTCAAGATCTAGTTTCACTCCGACCACTAAAAGATTTAAAGGACAAATAAACTGGAATACATGCGGATGCCTTAACTAACCAGTGATGTCGCACATTAGACCCGTGTGTTCCCAAAATGTCATTCGTAATCATAACCACTAAGATGAATAATTTGTGTGAAATTGTCAGAATTAGCTCATTTAATTGAGACGTGGAACAAAAACGTGTTTTGTCAGTTCACAGTGACCTTTGACGTCCAAAATGTAATCAGTCCACCCTTAAGTGGACGTTTATGCCAAATCCGCACGGACTAACAACCAGAGAACACAACAAAATGTCCCCAAAATGAACGCAGAGCATAAACACGTTTCGCACAAAGTGACCACGATTATGTTTCTTCCTTGCTCTAAAAAAATGTCTTTTCTCACACCTGTCATTAAGGATTTATCTTTATTGAAGTTGAACCCACCTGCGGGTTTGATGGTCTTTCCTCCCACTGTGAATTCCACAGCCGTGCTGACCAGGATCCCTATGGTGTCGTTCTCCGGGTTCAGCAGCTCGTCCCGGGCTTCAAGAGGAAAACAAAATAAAATAAACCCGCCGGAGAGGGCAGTAGGGGGCCGGGGGGGTTAGAAACAGAGACACATTATGAGGCTCGCTGTGAGATATTTAATCCAGGACCAAGTGAGCGTCATCCACCTGTGCGATAAGGCGCTCGGAAGATGTAGCCCTTGTTGTCGAGACTGCGGCGGTAGTAGCTGGCATTAAACGGCTCGGGGTCTTCCTCCCAGGTCTCTGCAGCCCTGAGATCCAAGAGCAGACACACACACACACACACACACACACACACACACACACACACTGCAGCTGTAGATCTCCGATGTGCAATGTGCCTGCCGCTACATTTAAAGCTTTTGGTTACAACTCACTACGTCAAAAGAGAATAAAAACGTAAGACTGCACTTACTTGTTCGGAAACACTCTAGTTACTCCTCCGTCCGATGCAGCAAAAACAGCCAGGAAGCCATATCTACAAAAGAGACAAATGCAATTTAAATTGTATTCAGAGTAAAATCTACAATTGTGGTTCTTTAATGAAACTCACGTGTTCAAGTCTTTATTCTTCCACACTTTCTCCACGAGCTGCCGGATGATGCCGGTGTCCAGAATGAGGTTGTGAAGGAGCAGATTGTCGCCTGAAGGGCAGGTACAGATGTTTAGAAAGGGTGTAAATCGGTCCACGTTTGGTCAAAACCAAATAAACCAGAAAATGCTTTTCATTGTTGTGGAATATGAAGGCATTCGATTTTTCACCCAAGTTTAACATTCGGCAATTCGGTACAGAAAGAGTAAATAAAGGGTTTGTTTTGGGTCTTCAATGGATTTTTTGTGAGAGAAAAAATGTAATACTATTCAATCTTGAATGAACTAATTCATTGGAGTGGAAAGAAACGAAACTCACATTGTTTGGAGTCCGGTGTCACCTTCTCCATCAGAGCAATGAAGTTGAGCAGGAACTCAGTGTTGTTGTTGGACAGTTCGAGGTCATTGCAGTATTCCCTGAGGAACAGACGAGGCGTTTTAACTCAGAGAAATAATCTAAAAATCAGTAATGTGTAGACAACAGGTTTCCTTCATAACAGGGACACGCAGTAAAAAGCAGGGATGCAACAGGTGCAGCATGCGTTTCTTAGAGTTTAAATCCAGAAGAATACAGGAGGTGGATTTGACTGCCGCATGCGGGCGTCGCAATGAAGGGCTTATTTTTATTCATGTGCTGTAGAGGTTGCAGGTTGCAGCTGGAGGCCATGAGAGTTTGATACCAGAACGGCACAAGCAGAGACGATCTTTTCTTTTATGTGTGTCAGTAGCATCCAAAATATCCCAAATAAATTTTGTTGCACAACCTAACTAATAACCACTAAATGTATCACTGTAATACAAATATACAACAACTTAATAGCAGCATGCAAAGAAGATTGAACGTGGCTTCAGTATTTGATTGTGAATAACCAAGAGAAAAGGTAAATACAAAACAAACATGATTATATCATGAGGGTAGATTATTTCTATATTTTCCTCAAATGTGTAGCAATGAGTTAACACACAACTGAAAATGATCAAGGAATGAATAAAACAGGCTGAACGTGGAGCCAACAAAACGCTACGAGTGCAGTGCAGATGAAAAGACAACACCAAGCGCCGATGACCGTCAACCACAGCACGCATTCAACACACACGGCTACCTGGGAGCAATGAATACATGGCCTTCAGACTCAAAACTGTTTGGCAGCAGTGATTCAAAATCTGCAACAGAAAGGGGAAGATTATCGGGGAAGGGCAGTGCGCGGGGGGCAGTGGGGAGTTGTGGGTAAACAGCAGCTGTTCTTCAGAGGTGCAGGGACGCAGAAGGGAGTTTACCATGGCAACACGTGGGTATCATGGGAAGACTGGCGTTAGCCAATGTGGTGCCCAAAATAGAACCTGAATCTAAATGGAATGGACTCATACAAAATTTGTTTTTTAATGTTTATCACTTTGCGATGACCCATTTTGTGATTCATTTGGTTTCAATCAAACGCGTTTTGGATGTCCGAGAACTGACTTGCAAGTTGTGATGAGTCAGGAAGCAAGTTCTCAGACAGATCATCCATAATGAGTGCTTTTTTTAAATTTTTTTTTTTTTAGATCAGGCAGGCATCAACATGGCCAACTATTGCGAGGGGAGGTGGGTGAAGGTCCTGATGGAAGTGGTCACCCCTCAGACTGGCAGGGCGGAGGGCTCAGAGAGACACATAATCATAGGAAGTGCATTGCATTGTGAAGGGCATGTCAAAGGGCAACTTCATTTTATCTATCACGGACCAAGACCCGAAATATCAACCATCACTGAACCCTAAAACAGCCGATTCTGCGACGAATCCAACGTGTGATTCTCTCGTTATGTAAAGACCCGTCACTGTGTACAGCAGAGGAATGCAATTTTCAAAGCTAAAATAGAGTGCCCAGGTAGTTTTCCGCCCACAACGCCGTGCACATCCGGGGTCAAGGTTTTTTTTTACTGAGGAAGCGTCATGCCGTGGCCCCCTGGCAGTCTGAGGGGTGAGGAGGGAGGGAGACAAGCTGATGGAGACAGGGAGGAGGACACGGGGACGACACAGGAGCCGGACGCTGCGCCGAGCGGCACCCTGACAACCTGGCGACACGGGAGGACCTGGGAGGACGGGACGCAGCTCGGCCCTGAAGGGTCCGTCCGCAGGCTGCGGCATCTCCGGCGACAGTGTACGACGGGAAACTACGGCGGCTAACAAACGTTACTTTTGATATAGAGGATGGATAGGACAGATGTTGAGACCACTTTACTCTACTTTAAATAAATAGCAGTTGAGTACCAAGCGTGAGCTGACACTATCGTGGCTCAGATTTAGAAGCTAATATATCAGCTTACGGTGTTTCACTTTCTAATGACACAATAAAAAATATTTTACTATTAAGGCAAAAAAAGAGGGCGTTTAAAAAAATACAAATATAGTTAAAGATCGGTCAACGACGGAGTTCTAGCGTGATAATTAAAGACATTTTTAACTATTGACACTGTAAGAAAAAATATAGAAGAAAGTAAGAGAGAGAGAGGCAGAGAGGAGAAAGAGAAACAGAGGAAGGGGACGAGGAAAAGAAAGAAATATGGGCAAAGAAAATGAAAGAAGTGTAAATTGAAACAGACGGAGAGAGAGAGAGAGAGAGAGAGAGAGAGAGAGAGAGAGAGAGGAGGCAGACACAACCCATTCGGAGATATCCACGGGAGGAAAAGCATTAGGGGGAGGGACAAAAGACAGGTTTTAACAGAGCACATGAATATTTATCTTCCTTGGGTACAGTAGTTTCTTTTTTTAATTTTGCTTCCGAAGCAGCGAGTACGTGGGGGAGGAAGGGGAGGTCGGGGACCAGAGGAGCCATCGTGAGAGAGGTGAGATCTGAGCTGCAGCAAGAGGGTGAAGAGAAGAAGGAGGGATAAAAGAAGAAAGAGGAGGAAAAAGAGGAAATCCTGAAGGCAAGACGAGCAGGAACAGAGGCAAGCAGGCTGGGGACAGGTGAGGGTAGGAGGAGGAGGGGGAGGGGGAGGGGGGAGCAGCAGGAAAAGGTTAAGGACGAGAGGTTTGGGGAGGAGGCAGCGGTAGGGAGTAGGAAGTAAAGGAAGGAACGTGGACCAATATGGAGTATACTTGCCCTTGGTGTATGGCACTGTGTGGATCCATCAGAGAAGGAGTGAGCAAGAAAAGAAACAGGGGGTCGGGTAGGAAGGGGGGGATCACAGACAATATTTTATTCAATTACTGCTTGAATAAAAATATTGTTTTCTTGAAAGAAAGAAACTAATTTAGGTCAAACAAGACAAGAGAGAAAAAGAAATGAAGAGCAAACATCTTATTTGCGAGAGCAAACGAGGAAACGTAAAACCAACGGAAGAAAGAAAGGTAAAAAAAAAAAAAAAAGGAAATCCAGGGAAGAAAAAAGTAACGACAAAACCAGTTGTGAGGGATAAATATGGTGAAACATAAACAAAAACTCAAATGAAACAGGAAAATAAGGGAGTAACAGGGTCTGGACAAAGAAAGAATGAGAGAGACAACAAGTGTCCCCATCCAGACCCACAAAAACCCAAACTCCCACGTTAGACAAGCCCGTGTCCCAGGCGTGTGGGAGTTTATATACACTGAATGATTCCAAAGCTGAGAAACATCTCACACAATCAAACACGTACACAAATCAAATTTGAAAATAAATGACACACATAACAGAAGGAAAATTCCCCAAAATGATAAAACTCAAGTGAAAAGCATGCATGTTTTCACAGTTTTTTTTTTTTCCAGAACATCAAATACTTTGAACACAGATGCTTCAGAATCATTACTTGGTGGAGAAGAGGCGAGAGCATTTGGCAAAAAAAATAATAGCACAAAAGTCACCATTATTTTCACCTGAGTAATACAGTAAAACCACAGCTTTCACCTTTCTGTCAGTTCAGCTATTTTTTTCTTCAGCCAGTGTGAAGAAAAAACATCACCATTTTACAGCACAGCATGAAGACAGGAGGGGACGGGGGGGCAGTAGAGGAGTCGGGGGACTCGGGTAAAGTCTTGCCTACTGTACAGCTCAGAGAGGGGCAAGAAGGGGGACAGAGGGGCGGGGCCACTCTGCTCGGACGCTCCCTATGATGACGTTGGACACCCGGGTCAAAGGACTAGATAAGAGCATACGGTCATTTTTGGGAGAGGGGGAGAGAGACAGAGAGAGAGAGAGAGAGAGAGAGAAAGAGAGAGCGAGGAGGGGAAGCGTGGAGAGAGAGAGAGAGAGAGAGAGAGAGAGAGAGAGAGAAGGATGCTGCGGATTCCCTGGTACTTACACTGCACCTGAAGGATCTGGTCACTCAGGTTTGCCTTGATGTGGTTCTCAGAATATGTGGGCAGTACCAAGCCTAGACTGAGGGTAACGAAGCAGACACAGAAGATCAAGAACGCGATGCGGATGCACATCGGACCCCCGAAATACAAACACACACACAGGCAGGCTCGCTCAACAACAGGCCGTTTAAAGGTCCCTGCAAACGGTGTCGTAGCTTCTCTCATGTGGTGACACCGGGATGGAGGAGTGTTTTCATCATACGGGGTTCTGAACGCTTCACACTCCTCTATCGGTTGTCGGGTGACGGTAATGTGCAGGAAAGCACAACTTTGTACTGGCAAAAGGTTGTGAAGAGGAAGACTGCTAAAAAAAACAAATCTCAAGTCTTTCCAAAAGTTTTGTGAAGATGTAAATTAATGAACAGCCTTTTTTTTTTTAGAGGCCGGAAGAAATGAGGAAAGAAACACGACTCTGGTAGTGACGCGACAAACGCATACGCAGTGCGTACGAGCTGTTGAAAGTCCGTTTCATTTATTAGCAGTGAGCGAGCGATTGCCATAAATCAAACTGTGAGAGTGAACGCCAGGAACGTTCTCCAGGCCACTGCGCCGTAAGAAGGCCGGCGTCCAACTGTTTCCAAGCAAATCCAATGTGGAGTATCAAACGTGCTTGATATTTTGGGCCAAATAGCCGACGGTGTTCCTGTTCAAATCGAGTGATGCTTCAAAGGGGTTATAACAAAAGAGACGAAGCAGTTTGAATTTGAAATGTGTCATTGTTTTAGCTTGTTAGTTTGACCTATATATGCAAGTAAACATTTACTGTTCTACCAAAACCCGAAATCAGAGGGAGAAAGAAATACGTGTGCTATCTCTTAATCTGTGGTGCCACACAGAAAGCTAAAATATAACCAAGTAAGAGGATTAATTGGAACAGATAGAACGGAGTGAAAAAGGGTGCGACAGTAACAGGATCTAACTGCGCCACAGCTTCAGTAGACTAAAAGAGATAAGACAGATTTAGATTTAAAGAAACCGCCAGTTTTAGGAGTAGAGAAAGACCATAAATGCTAAAATGCAGGATGCATGACAAAGACGCGCTTTGGATGTCTGGTTGGAGTTAGATTAGACTTTTGCAAGCCACAACAGCAACACGTGAGGATGGGTAAATACAATGGAATTTCCCTTTAAGTGGAAATAAATAGAATTGTGCAGAGAGCGGGCACGCTGCCAGCAGATGTTGTAAAAAATACACATCAGGCATTTGTAGGACTATTGAATATCATAAACTGTAATCTGCAAATTGTTGCCTGGAGGAAATGTCATTACGATGCAACCTCAAATGTTCAACCAAGTTGGGAGATGAATAAACTATGCAATTAATTGGTGCTTGGAGTACTGTGCTGAGTAAAGTTTATTTTTTTAATGAGAAATCTAAACTACTGCTTTGTAAATGGGGATTGAGATGAATTATTTAACCCAAACACAGAAAGAGAATAAGCAAGTTGCCTTTATTCAGTGATGTGTTTAGTCTGTCCGGAGAGTGTGATAGCAGCGGCTTCACTGCTGGCTGATGAGCAACCAGCTGACAAAGTCAAACGTATCAACGTTGGACTTTACTCACAGTTTAAAGTGGATTTATGTCGAGCACTTGATACAGACCTGTAATCTGTGCCATCCACGGGCGTCCACGTGTACGTACGCATGGCCTCGTCGATGTACCTCTGCCGAAAACCACAAAGGGAAAAATATGGAACACGTTCAGCTTTTCCTCACATCACATCTCTCTTCCCGTAATTGGAGGGAAACAAGAGATCCTAAACAGTCACTGGGGTTCATTACAACACCGATTCAGGAAGGTGCTGCTGTGGATCATGATTGAGTCTCATATATTGATTACTTGCCTCATCAACTGACTTAACGAGCGTCTTGATTTTCCTTAGCCCTGGTTTGCCATCAATCATCTGTCGGCGGATCTAGAGAGAGAGCAGAGACGGAAAACAGGTACATAAAGAGGAAAACTGACTGATAAAATGAATAAACTGAACGCATATTAAACAGACAAGACAAAAGAAATGATGTTTGTTTCAGACGAGTTGTTTTTACCTCCTCTTTGTTACTGTCCTCCAGCTCTGCATCCAGAAAGTCCAGAGTAACGGACTCCTTGAAGTTAAAGATCTGAACAAGTGCGAGAAAGCAGGGGAAGACAGAGAAGGGGGGCGGCGGGAGGATAGAAAACATCATTCAGTAGAGAATGAAAATACAAATGTGGCTTTAGAGGAACATGAACTGACTAGCAGGACCTACTTTGGGCTGCAGGTTGGGATGCAGCAGCACGTAGCCATTCGGGTCGATGGCAAAGGTGTAGCCATTAGCTCCAAGCTGTGCAGAAGAAGAGTGAATGGAGGTGTGACTCAGTATTCAGCGACGTCAAGGCGACGTGAGGGTGACCTTGAGTGCGCAACACACTCACTCTGTATGTGGGTGTCTTCCTTTTGATTTCGTTGATTGCAATATCGACGCCCATGACTCCAAGGATGAGCTGGTTCTGTAGGAAGAACGTACGAGGTAATCATTTGCATTCCATCCACAACCGCCCTCGCATCAGAGACTCGCAGAGGGCCGGTAGCTGTGAGTACCAAGAACACCCCGATGCCGCCTCTGACATCGTTACACTTTGTGTGCGATCTGATTAGTGCATATTTTCGTGGCGGTTTGCATCATTGCTTCAATCTCCCGGTGTATAGATATTGAAAGCTGGCCGGATCTGTGCACTCCGGGCGATAACAGATACTACAGACGGGTGGCTGCGGTGTCTGTTTTGACCTCAGGGGGGAGGTGTTGCCCAGATGACCAGCAGCTGGCCGGACGCCATCACAGTTGACCGATGATGGTGGACACCCCTGCTATTAACACGACTGTTTGCATAAGCTTGCGTAGCCTTGACAACGAGGATGATAATGAAAATATTGGATGATCTGTGGTATGAATCTGTGTGCTGTGTCAGAATAAAACTATTTTGAGCTCCGTATCTCGTTGGGGCAGTGCTGCTTTTACCTGCGAGCTCGCGGGATCAACGGTGAGGTTGAAGACCGGCATCGTTCCAGTGATGACGAGGCCCAAACCCTGATAGAGCACAAAGATCCTTGTAACTGAGTTATTAAAAATAAAAAACAAATAAACCAGAACTTCTTGTAGGATTCTGTCTTCAACGCTGATAAACTGCAATTCAACTTAATTTAACATTAATACATATAGGTATATTTGGTGAATCCTGCAAAGGTCACTTAGTTAAATAAAAAGTCGGGCCTCACCAGAGCATCCTGGTAGACGTTTGTCCATTGCACCTGCTTTGCTTTAGGGCCAGCCAGCACCATGGGACGACCCAGGACATCCAGGTACTCCTGCGACGGGCAAAAAACACACGTGCGACTCGGACCAAACCCAACAAACACCTACAATCAAACAAACGTTTACAGCGCTTGTCGTGTTGATGCGGTGAGCTGGAAGAGCCGACTTTCATCTGCCATAAAGCTACGAGACCCTGACCGGCCTCCTCTCTGTCACCACATAAACCAGTGGGCCACCAGCAGCAGCAGCCGCAGCATCCCGGTCCTGCCGAGCCATAAAGCCGCCGGTCCTGAACCACTCAGGGCCGTTTCTCATCGTTATGAAGCAGCTATTAAAAACACATTAAAGGTGTCGGTGGCGCGACGTGTGAAACAGGCTATTCTCCCAGAGGCCCCGCTGTCACGGCCTGCGCGAGGAGAATGTCCCGCAGCTATTGTGAATAGAGGTGAAGGGTTGCGTCTACCGGTAGTACATCATGTACAGTATATTCTTCCTTTCTCGGGAGCCACCTCGCACAACGGCTGAGATGTATCCTTTTAGATGTGATGCGTAATTGATCCCATTGTTGAGTGATTGACCTCGTGACATATAAAGCAGCTGCACACTCCAGACACTTCAGTTGTCCTGAAGACCAGAGACAGCAATTCTCCGATCATACAGACAGAGGATAAGTGGAATTGCACCTGCTCTTTAGTGGTCAAATTTCTCTCCATTGTGCAGAAAAAATTGAATAATCATTGAAAATGTCTGACCCTCAATAGACAAAAGGGGCGTCCTGTATAAGCACAGAGCTATTTCAGTCTTCAGTATTTAGTTTAGACTCCCATCGCCTGAACAGTGAGGTGCTGACAGGCGTAACCTATTCTATTATTAGCTCAATAAAAATCCGGTTTAACGCGCCACAGGGAGATATTCCATCAGGGACATGACAGCAGACCTTTTCACGGGTTATAGGGGAAATTTTACGCCTGGCTAGAACAATCTAGGAAACATAAAAAGTCAGCAACTGGAGATGCTGTCCAAAGGAACCGGGGCCATATAAAACCCCATCGACGTCCCTGGCGTTTGATTAATTGCTATTGTCTCTCTGGGAACCGTGACAGCCATGATCCCACTGTGGGGACTCTTCCAAAGAGTAAACAGCACAGTGAAAGCCTTTAGTGTTGCTCCACAGAGAGATCTCACACAAAGGGGCCCAAATGGATGACACAAGTCACTTTTAACTTCCGTCTCAAAACTACGTCTAGTGACATTCATTTTCCCAAACTATTCCACTCTTCCTACATAATCGCATAAGTCAGGAGGGTTTGGATAATAATATCCTTGCCGTCTATGGTCCATCTGTTATTTGAATGTTGCCATCTCAGTCGAGTGAGACCGCGCGGTGAGTGTGTGATGTTGAAGTGCCGAGTGTGATTAAATAATGTCTCTTCTGGGCCTTTACAGAGAGCTAAAGTCGCCCACCTTCAGAAAACCTATTAGAGTAAGTGGCAGTTCTCGGAATATAAATATGCTGGAGTTAATGGAACCGCTCACAGTGTATTCCGGGGCCTGATCGCTCACCGGGTCCGAGGAGGGGGGGTAGAAGGCAGGGGTTGTAGTTCCCCCACCTCCCAACAACTGAGTCAATTTTTGCAGCTGAAATGAGGTTATCCCCACGGCTTTCAGAAGCTCAGAGTGCATCAAGCAACAGTGGTGGGGGGTGGGGAGGTATGGGGGAGGTATGAGGGGGGGAAGCAGGACCCCGAGTGAGTGAGGATCCTGAAGGCGTGCGTGCATGTGCGTGCGTGTGTGTGCGTTTGTGTCAAAAAGAGCGCGATACACAAAAGAGCAGGAGATCCAAAAGTCTCTTCTTCACAGGCGTCCGAGAGCCCACAACCCTGTTTGTTATGAGCCCATCTACAGCTCTGCCACTTCCTCCTGTTGCATCCTCTTTTTCCTGTTTGTCATGGAAAACCTATTAACAACCTGTACAATTCCCATCAAAGCAACCAAGGAAGCTACACTGCTTCTTGCTTATAGTTGCATTGTTTTTGTGGATTCATAAAATGTGCGTCCGGTATTCCATGTGCTTTACCTGCGTGTTGATCCTGATGGCTCCAATTGATGGGATTTCAAAGTAGTAACCTGCGGGTCAAGAGGTGAAAATCAATCAATACACTATTCCCGCATGCATCACGGTGCCTGTCTGCATCACATTCCGCCCCTCATTTTCAAAGGTTCACACAGTCACAGAGTGTACAAAGGCGATCCATCTGTAGGTTGGAGTCTAATCTCTTCCGTGCTATTAGGTACAAGTAATGCCGTTGTCTCCCCGGCTGATGGTTCTGGGCCCGGCGGGCACGGTGGTGCTTGTGGCCGCTGACCCGCTGCACACGCTGCTGCAGGACGTAAATGTGGAGGCTCGTTGGGAATGCTGAGCCTCGGGCCGCCGCTGCTGCTGCTGATTAGGGATGAAGGAAAGCGACCGACTGGGTCGATAACCACGCCGCCGCCCAAGCTATTAAAGCCATGAGTGTTTATACAAAGAGTGGTGAAATAGAGACACCATCGCCAGAATGTTAAAAGGCTCAGATGACTCTCATTATTTAGTTACATTATGCGCTGGGCCACAGCGGTTCGGGTTGAGATTTGCATTTCTCCGTCTCATTGGTTTGCACATTTTAGCATTGCCGTTACTTCGCATATTTACGCACACAGGCAATCAAAGGTTTACACACACACGCAGGGCACTAATATGTATTACAATGTAGGTTGTTTGACTGATTGCCCCGGTGCTTTTGGCAGTGTGCCAGGCCAGTGGTGTCTGTGGGTGTAGGGCAACGCTGAGCGAGGTGGTGTAAGATGTAGCTGTTAACGGAAAGCAAGTACTGTAATGTAGATCTGCTCAGCAACGCGCAGGTCAGCAACAAGTGTCGGCTGTGTGAAGGGCAATTGTTAATGTCATCAACAACCTATTTTGCCTCTCAAAACTCATTACGAAACGCCTGTGTACTATTAGAGGTCACTGATCCTCAGATTTATTAAGTCATTTGGGTTTTTTCCTTTTTGAGAAAAATACAACAGAACATTTTGGACTGAAGTGTATAAAGTGCAGTTCATTGAATTAAAAAAAAACATTATGTCTTTTTAACCCAGTGTGGTTTTCTACATAAAGTAATAGAGTTGCAGGATCAGTGTATATAAAACCGATCCATGGCTTACAAATCTGCGTTACTATAGAAACAACTGCTGATTTTCTTTTGCTGCATAGAGCTAATTAGTTAAAGAGATGTGAAACCTTACTGGAATTATTTATGAAATAGAGGGAATACTCTTTTAAGATTAAAAGATACCTTTGGGATTTTTGTTAGAGGTAGAAGTGCATGCACTACTTTAATATACACATTCAGTATTCTTATCCAGATATTTGTTGACACACACACCATAGAACTGGACTAATTTCACTCAATAAACCTCCACCTATGCTTCTTTCATCAGTGCCCATCTTTTACTTTTGGGATGTCTTGTCCCTACGTTTGGATTATAAATGGCACTTTATATCGTATTTGCTGGTTTTATACTCAATTGCACTCATTTTCTCACAGAGAGATTCTTCTTCTTCTTTCTTTCTTCTTAAAATGGGATTTAAACTAAAGTGCATGTGGCCGCAAGTTCTACGTCTTTGTGCTTGTGTGTGTTACCGTGTTTTGACAAATGTGTGTTATGCGGGTGAAGGGTCAGGGAGAGTAATAAGTCCTGGCGATATATAAATGTTGCCATAGACCTTTGTACGATGGCAATCACCACAGTCGTGGGCAGCAGAGAGCACGTTGGCGTAATCCTGGACTTTCCCCAGCCTGACGGGGAAATAATTATCTACTAGACTCCTCCTGCTAATTAATAATAACTTATGGGAAGATACTTCGGAAACACTTTGCTCCACTGGCAAAAAGAAAAGCAGCAGCATCAGTTAGCCGAGGCTTCACGCAGGCAAATAAAGGCCTTATCAAGGAGCGGCTTCACATACACTACAACACTGAGAAACAATGTAAAAACAAAACCACGCAAAGAAAGGAGGAAAAATACAACCGGGTTCTGAACTGAGCTTGGAAACAGCGGTCTGATTCAGGTTGTGATTTAATGTGGTGAGATGAGATTCGAGCAGACAGAGCAGCTAACAGGAAGAGCAGCTGAATCATTTGGGTTGTCGGAGGCAGAGCTGCCGGTTCGCCGGGTTATTTAAGGAACTGCTGCTGCTTTAGATCGTTCAAATATTATGTTAAAAACTCAGATAAATCTTATTGATGGTGGTTTTTTAAATATGCCAGCAGGTTTTAATATTGATTTCTATCAATATTTATGGTAAAAGAGTTAAAGAGTACCTGGGTAGATGTTGAGTACAATGGAAGAACGTGTCCATTTAAGAAATCTCTATCCATAATCAAACTACCAATACTGTAACGACTTATAATATGTACATACACACATATGCTTTGATGGAAACACCTCATCCACGTACCTTTATTGGCACAAGCTATCCACTGCAAAGGGGTCACGTCATAATTATGCTGGCCAACAGAGAAGGTGAAGACACGAACCTGGATTGAAGAGAAAAAATACATTTAAAAAAGACGTTTTCCAGGATCAAGAGCCCAAAAACAAACTTCTCGAGGAAGGCAGCAAAAAAAACAACAACAGCAGAAATCTAAGCTAACAAAAGCTAGAACCCGAGGCTACTCCACTACCCAGACAGCTGCTGTGAAAACAGATTTCCACAGAGAGTCACATTCATCTGGGATCAAGCTGCACTTGACGGGTGCAGCAGGATGGAGAGCAATGCTCCGTCAGGACGATGTGGATTCTGTGTTTGCATCGCGACGCTCGCCGTTTAAACGCTAGTTGATGGATATTGTTTTCCTCGCGTTGAATTTCTTATGCGAAGATGTCGACCGCATCATCCGCCCAGACAGTTGTTTTTTGCTGCTGCTGTTTACATTCCTCATGATACAAATTTGAAAGAATTCCCTACAGGAATGTACACTGTATACCTTTGTTTGTCATGTGTTTGCTGTGTTACAAACAAGCTGCAAATATATGTCTTTGTGAGTCAAATAATCCTTGAAACCTTTGAATATTGAGACAATATCAGCAGACTGCGGTGGGAGACGGGGGAGAAATGCTAAGACCGTTTCTGGATGTGCACGAGGCCTTTGGATGGCACAGCGATGTTGGCGAATAGATAAAAGCCTTTTGGGGAAAGCCTCACCGTTTTGTTGGGCCAGTTGTACTTCTCAAAGATGTCCTGTGCACGATCCTCCCCGCCATCTGTAAACATCATTATCATCTTATTGCAGTTGGCCCTCGGGGCGCTGCTCTCCTGTGGCACATGAAGACAGAGGAGGGAGGACAGAGCAGCAAACAAAGAGACGGCGAGACAGGTTAGGGAATATGCAATAATGAAAGAGGAAGGGCAGCGTGCAAACACAGGCTGTAAAACGGTCTGGTATTGTGATAAATATGTCTAAGAAGTATAAAATGGACAGTCAAATGCAACACAAAACAAAATGTGAAGATTTCATATAACATGCAGCTTGTAAACATGTAATAAACAGTTTAGAAACGACTATAATACAATATAGTTCCATGTCATGCTTATGAATTTTGTGCATCCATACATGTATCCAGTTAATAAATTACTATCGTGAATCATTTTGTCCTATTATATAGAATATATCTTGAGTTGGCTCTACAGTAACTTTACATTATATATATTCCAGATTTCAATACAACATAGGACGGATTGCAAACTTCAAATCCATCGAACTGTGTATTTTTAGTTATTATTGGCAGCTTTCATAATGAAGCATTATATGCTCAGAGGCAGTTTTTAGCATTCAGCTTTGATTCAAACCGGCTGCCTGCGTGGAAGCTGCCATTAACATGCAGGCCAGTGGCCTGTCAATCTGACAAGATTCTAATAAAGATTGATAACATTGCTGCAATTACATATTTGTATTGTGCTTCTGCCACCAATCCCAGGAGTGGGTCTGCTACAGACAGCGATTAAACAGGCCTTTTTATTTCTCATTCTGCTGGCAAGAGAAGGTGACGGGAAGGGGGGGCAGCTGGCACTCGGCTCTGTGCCTCCGAGCCCACCAGAGGAATACAAAGTGTCTGTGGTCGATCTCCTCTGGGCTGCGCCGAGCGCTCATCAATCATCCCATCAGAGCCCATTAGGGTGGCAGCCTCTTAAAATACGCGGCAGCATACGGAGCTGAGGCAGCACCTGTGTTGAGCGCACGTGGACGCCTGCCGCTGTCAGACCTCAGCGCCGTGCTGGCTGCCGCAAACGGCAGTGGCACTCCGTCGCGACGGCGGCTGTTATCGGACCTGCGTTCGACATGGACGGAGCTCTGCAAATGTCTTATATACAAAACCGTTTCATCGCTGCTCATTCACTTTTTTTTGTTTTTTAACTGGATGCGACAGGATGTATAATAACGCGCTGGGGCTTCGGCACGCAGCTCCAGCAAGTCATTGAAGACTTTTTATAGGAGGCACACAGCTGACACAGACAAACATCCACCGCCAAATTGTCCTAAAAAGGCTTTTTGGCTCTTACATTGAGAAGCTGTTCAAAGGCAAATGTGAAGCCAGACTTATAATCTGTGGTTCCTTTGGCTTGCATGTGCTTGACGGCCTCTTTGAAGATCTTCTTGTTCCGGACATTGGCTTGGACTAAAGTCCTGAAGCACGGGACGACAGCATCGGCCTTCTCGTTGAACTAGAAGGGGACATACAAACACTCACATGAGCAGACTGCAAATTTTGCTTTTTCAGATTAAAAAAAAAAAGTATAAAAACGTGTGCAACTGTTGTGGTGGTTCACGGCAGCAGGATGCAGACGTGGGTGTGCGCAGATGTGAGCTGCCCTTCGCCTCTCTGGCTGGCAGTAAATGCTGGTAATTACAACTTTTCACACAAAGAACAGGTGCACCTGAAACACCAGTGCGAACCGCTGAACAGAAACCCAGCCAAGGTAATATCATCTGTCTCATCTCATTCACCAAATTAGCCTAAAACTGTGTGTGTGTGTGTTCGCTGCATTTATTTTTCTGCTTGTGCGCGGTGCTACGTGTGATTACAACATTAGCAGCAATGTCTGTAATAGAAGGTTTCAAACGCAGCAGGCGCTTGAAGGTCAACCTCAAATTCAATTGACATTTTCAAGAAGAATTGGTGTAAAACATTATGTGTGAGGAAAGCTGACATTTAACATTTGTTGGTGTTGTGTCATATATTAAATAGTGAGACATCAAAATCAAACACACAAAAGTATTCAGAGCCACTTATTACATATTAATCGCTGTGTCACGTCTTTATACCACATTTCTTGTGTCAACGTGTTAGAAAATACAGTAGCTGTGAAAAAAAACGGTGTTACATTTGCCATCTAAACGAATGAGAAATATAAAAAAGTTTATATTATAACTATTGATACGGCCATGCAAGCAAGTGAACCTTCAGTTTCATAAAGAAAACTTCTGATGCTTGATGATACAAATGTAATGATTTTTTTCCCAGTATAATTTGGGTCATTTTGGTCTTTTGTGCCAATAATTGACAGCGAGCTATTGTGAGCCCTTGCTTTCTTTATAGGGAGGAATCAGATGCATTCCCACCCAGATTATCATGCTCATTTCTTGCCTTTAGAGCTGGGATTTAGAGGCACACAGTGGCTAAGAGCAATGGATTATGGAGGATTACCGAAGTTTGTCTCCAAAACGAGCCACCACACAGAGCATTGGGACGTGTTTGTGTGTGTGTGTGTGTGTCTTATCTGTAACGTTAAATGTTTCCCTAAACATTAGTCCTCATAGAAAAATTGGTAATCGGCAGAGAGGCAAAGAAAGACATCCCACAATCCCACACCGAGCACGGCGGGTCAGGAAAAGTATACACACGATGTTGAGTGTATTTCCATGGAAAGCAGACAGCAGGCAGGAAGTTTGAGCAGAGCGAATCCCTGCATGATGACCACCTGCTTAGTGGATGTAACCACTTTTCAAAGGTTACTTGTGTCATTCGTTCGCACATCCTGGCGCAAACTTCTACTTACCCTGGCCACGTTCACGTAGTCGTCATCCGACAGAGTTTCCAGCATCTCGACTACAGAGGTTTTCATCAGCTTCAGAGTGAGGCCGCTGACACTTCCACTCCTGCAACAAAAAATAAGGACTTTTAATCACTTTAAGATCAGTAATGAGAGGAGCTAGAAATCCTGCTCATGTATTTTTTTCCTAACGTCCTTCTGACCAGACTTTTCATGTTGAGGCAAGCATTCCTGTGTCAGAAGGTGATATAATATATTAACTATATTAATTAAGGCGGGGGGGGAGCTGTGTTTGCCTTTGTCTAACTTTAGGCTTTCCTCAGGCCAACAGGTGGCACTAGCGCCTTTTAAAAGACACATCCAGGATGTGGGGGGGGGGAGGGTGTTAAAGGGTGAGAGAGACTGAGGAGAAAGAAACTCACACGTCCACAATGATGACCATGTCCTTTGGAGACGATGCACCCTGGATGTACCTGTACAAAAGACAGAAAGAATGGACTTTAATTTGTTCCTATAATCTTTGAGAATTGCTATAAAGAACGGAGCAAAAGTCCCAATGAGCTGAGCCACGATAACATGGGGCGACCATAACGGAGCCCACTTAAGCCACGGAATACTGAAAAGGCTTATGTGCTTAGAAGAGTTAATAAGTTGTGTTACACACTTCACTGTCGGCTGACTTCAACAGAGATACTCCTCTTTACTGAATAACAATCCCCACTCTAAATAATTACTGTATAAGCCAAAGCAATTGCTAGTTTATGGTCTAAGTATATAATAACGCATTCACTAAAATTGGCCCAGAGCCCTATAGTCTAAGAGGAGAAGAACTCAACATGTGTCCAAACAAAGGATTCATACAATTTCATACAGTTCATCAAAGCCAAAAACCATGAATTGTATATTATTAGTTTAATCCATAATTTGGATTTTTTTCTGAAATTAGTTGGTTAAGACAAATGAAAGTTATTATTAAGTTTTCTTAACAACCATCTACGTACATATTCAAATTTGTCTTTCCAAATCAAATGTGTTTGTTATAGTTAAGTACCTTACACTTCCTTACTTGTTAAGGACACTGATAATAATTTACAAGATACGGTACTTCTGTAATTACTTGTGACAGTGACTCATAAAGTCTGAAATTATTTATATTTAGTCAATTAAAATGTATTCAAACTTGTCAAGAAACAGCTTCGTTGGGTGCCAAACCAGGTAAAGACCATTGTGCTGAAATAGGGCTTTTCTTTGTGTGTTTCCACCCTCAACACAGCGTTGAACTATGAGGACGAGGTGGCACGGAACTCGCACGGCCGGACAATCTGCGCCCCGGAGGACGCACACACGTAGAATCTGTCCGCGGGTTGATAAAGGACGACATACGGAGGAAAATACAAAAATGCCTCATTCTGTTCCAGTGGCAATTAAATTCACATTTTACCCCTGAGAGCTGAGATTGACGGACATTGCAGGCGTTTCTACGGCATACTCGGGAAGAGGGGTTCTCAAATGTAAGTATTCCGAGGAGTGAGTGGGCAAGCAGTTAGCAGCCCTCTTAGGCAGAGTAATCATCGGGGGTCTCTTTCTGCTGATTATCAGCCGTTCCGCCGAGTGTGGAGAGAAGCCAGCTGCCTGTGGGCCAGAGAGGCTCTTTTATTACTGTTTTTTTTTAAATGCCGGGCCGAGCTGATATGGAGGCAGAGCAACGGAGCCCCGGTGGGGTTCGACACAAGCGGCCACAAGTCTCGCCGCTGCCACTCGTTGGCCGCAGCCAACAACCTGCGGCGTGACCTCTGAACCGTCCGCCAGCTCGCTGCCCAGGCCGCTCGGAAAAAAAGCGTTTGGCGGTCAAAACTTGGGGCCCACTCCACTGAAAAGCTACCTGAAACACCCTCCCCCCGATGGAACAGGGGACTCGGCACCGTATACGGCAAAATAAATGTGTGTGAGAGAGAGGGAGAGAGAGGGAGAGAGAGAGAGAGAGGGGAGAGGGGAGAGGGAATCCAATTATTTTCAATAATAAAGAATGCCACATCAAAGGTAGAACTTCCGCAGCTCTCTAACTGTGCGGCGTATGAAATCAGGTCTGGAACCATGAGGCATATTGGCACGCATGACTTTTATCAATTTAATTACTGAAATCTTAATTTGAGGGAGTGAGGGAAAAGGGGGCGAGAGCGGAGACTCCACACAGCGGATGCTTTTTTTCCCTCCTTCGAGCGGATGGGGTTTGTGAAAGCGATCATCGATGCAGGACGGAGACTCTGTCAAAATAGGGCCCCGAGTCTCTACCCCTCCCCTCACCACCTCCCCCCCGCCCCCCCTCAGGCTCAGGAATGGAGACACCCCTTCTGGAGAGTGAAGGAGGGCAATTTGGGGACGGCTGACGCCTGAGAACCAACTGCAGGATTTCATTAACTTCTCTGGTCAGCGTATTTCTCGTCGAGACGAAAAGTGCTTTAACGGGACTCCAAAGTTAGTTTGAAGGGGCTAAATGTTAATTATAAAGGAAATGCGGACTTTTATTACCAGCAGTCGTTATAGGTTATCGTCCACAGGCCCAATGTAAAAATATCACAATGGAGAAATGGCCACGATGAAAAAATATCACTTTCAAGAAGATCATTTCTCTCCCGGTGGAAGAGGCAGCATTGATCAGCAGTAATGGGGTTTAGCAGGAATCTGTGAGCAGTGATGGAGTAGACAGGAGTAACACATGAGCCATGATAGCGTCGCTCAACATGAAGCTATAGTGCTGCCATGGCTGATCTTCCCCGCTGATTGTCTTGGCGTATCAGCACTCGCTCTCTTTCTCCCCTTTTCAGCGCCTAAAGCACAAATGAATTCTCTCCTTGCCTCTGAGCGGAGAACATCAGGATCAGAGAGAGCGGGATGGAGTCAAGGATTTTCGGTCTCCGGGGCTGATATGAAGTTCTACGCCTCCAACGGATTAAAAAAAAAAAATCTTGAATTGAGGCCAATATCAGTGTATAACTCTTCACATTTTGACTCACGGATCCAGATGTGTTTTTTCTGCATGGATTCCAGTCAGTAATTACCTCTCAGCTTCTGCCCACTGATGCCATTCTTTCCCTGTCATTACCCAGTCTCCAATGTGCCAAAGCCAGGTGACAAGCAGATGGGCCTTGCTGGTGTTGAACTGAGCCCCGTCGCCCATTCCGTTCCACCACAACACAACCATCAGCCGACAGACACGACGTATCGGCCGTTGGCCTCTCTGTCCGTTCACTCAAAGTTGTCGGTACAAAACCGCCGGTGCAGAATCATAACTAGTGGAGGCACTTTATTTTAGACATGAGCAATCTATGTACATAAGACGGTGTGCCAATTCTCTTACTCTATGAGAAACTCTTTACAAAAGATAAACTAATGGGAAAGTTTCAGAGTTCAATTGCGTGTGATTTAATTAAACCTTTTGATACTATGCAATTATAAACAGGTATTCAAGTGAAACCACATCTCAAATGGAAGTACGGCGGCGGCTACTCGCAAAAAAACATTTCAAACAGTTTGCAGACAAGGTCCAACAAAAGGCACAGTATAAATAAAACACATAGACAAACATAAACACAAACCAAAATCATATGCAGCGAACCCGAACGTCTCTACAAACACAAACAAAGTAAACATGCTTTTGAATATTAAAGAGACTGTGACACGGAGCAATGCGGGAATAACATATTCATGTCCTTTTAACTGACACTGTATATTTAAATTGACCTCTCGCATAGTGAGATTATGTCTTTTTCAACTGATCAGGTCTCGTGGTTTTTGTAACAACCCTTAAAAAGTATCAATTATTCATTTTAATTATCGAGCAAAAAAATCCTGCTCATCAAAATTTGGTTCTCAAATGTGAAGAGCTTTTTTTATGTTGTAATTTAATATTTTGTTGCTGTAGGACAGTTGGCCAGATAACTAGCATCAACACTTACGGATACGTTTGACCCCTGAGAGCCTGTAGATATCTGAAACCTTATAAACTGACTCACTGATCAAAAAGACAATTATAATACAAATATTTGAAAAAGGGATTTAACAACTGAATATAGTGTAGAGGTTTGCAATAAATCCACATGGTACACAAAGTCGTTTCAGTTTATAGCAGTAAAGTACTTGCCTGTGGTTGAGTGGTGAATGCCTTTTATTTGTTAATTGGGCCGATAAATGTTCGTACCATTACAAAATGTACAATCAGGATAACTTGTGCGTGCAGAAGACGTGCTCTTTGGGCTGAGGTGGAAGAGGTTCTTTCACTAAACAAGAGAAGATTAAAACAGCAACCTTCACCCTCACAACACGCCACCATTCTAAAAGAAATGCATTAGACAAGCAATGAACACAATGACATATTCTGCATCATGTTGATTCTATTGTTGCTCCTTTTGCAGCAGCCTGGTAAAGGGGACTCATTGGAATTCATGAAATAGTTTTATCATGGCGCAGCGCTGTAAAATCAATACATTAACGGTGCCGGGGGGGGGGGCAACTCTCTCAGGAGATTGTGTTTATGCACCCTGACCCATTCCACAAAGTGTTACGCATCACATTCAAATTGGAGGAATTATCTACTACATACATTTCAGACACATGCAGTAGATACATGCAGCATGACACATGGAGAGGCTTGTGCTCTGAGTGTGCCGGCAAATAATACTGTGTTTGCATGTTTAATTACATTATACAGTGTCATCTGTATCATATCTGTTCTCGACGGTATGAGCTCTGATATGCAGCCATCATGCACAGTAGATGTACCCCCCCCCCCCCAATGACGGCTGTATATATCTGTATATAAGCATGTGTATGTGTGCATGTAGCTGGGTTTGCTCCCATGTGCGTCTGGATTTGTGTTGTGCTTGATGGGCTTATTATTTTATGGACTGCTGCTCTCTTAGTGCTCCTGTGGATGTGGCAGGCGAATAAAGATTGAATTAAGATAAAAAAAAATATATATATATAGGACAGCGCCCAGAGAGCCTGCAGGAGGAAGAGATGTTGTCTGCCGTTTATTTATTCCACTTTCTGTTGATTATTGGAAGTGTTGGTACCGAGATTTGCATTACCATATTTTCGGTTATGCCTAAAAAGAACACACAAAATGTAATGCTCAATTTTTCAACCACTTTCCCTTCTGGATATTTAATGAATCATGCATATTGGAATATGTTGTTAGTAGACATGTACTTTTTCGGTTACCCTTCGGTCGCTCTTTGAGACGAAATAAAAACTCTGCAGCTGTGAGTCTCACATTTTGGCTCAAACCTCAAATATTAAATTTGGAACGCTAAAGCTATTGTCTCCCTTCAGCCTCAGCCATCACACTGCGGCCCTTCTTTTGACCGCGCTTCTCCCTGAAGTAAAGTGCACAGGCTGAAAGAAGGAGATACAGGGAATGGTATTTTGGGGATTTGAGGATTGAACAGCAGTCACAATATTTACAAAGGGGTTAGATTGACTTTTTGAAGAAATCAATATGTGATATAGCCTACATGCTGTTGTGAACCCTGGGAGGTAATGGGATCTTTGCAACGCTTGGCTAACAGGACTTCATGCTCGTCTCTGGTCATTTCTCTCCTCGCCCCTTTGCTTCTCCCACTGCCTCAGCCTCAGTTCACCCTCTGCTTCGCTTCCATTGATAACGCCAACAGACATTATAATGGACAAATGTTAATAATTAATGTCAGAGCAATTGGAGACAATTAAGTGTGTTGACTGGACCATTAATTCTCCCGAGGCTGCTGGGGTGGGAGAGCAGACGGGGAGAGAGCGCATCTGCAGAGGCAGGCCGGTCCTCTGATCTTCTTCCTCAGCGCTGCACCTGGACACCTCCGGCCAGGTCGGCCACGCCGCCATCCATCCGTCCCAGGAAAGCTAGAGGTCTATTACGCTACAAACTGCCGTGAATTCTGGGCCTCGTTGCGTTGACTTTTCCGGAGTAAATCAAATCTCTGACAGGGGGGATTCTTCCCGCAGATGGACAGCGGAAACGTTTACCGAAGCATGCTCACGCAATTGCATCGGCGTATCCCAGTTGCTATCGTGGCATTTGTGAATTCCAGTATCGATCTTGCATACCGGCCTACATGGTCCGAAGCATTTGTGAGTTTGTGAGGGGAAAGTGCTTTTCGGTATGTCGGAAGACGTGCGAGACAGAGTGTGTTGTCTGTGCCCGTAAGCAGTAATGCTAGAAACGCTACAGAAGTACCTTCTGCAGTGAGTGTTAATCCTAATTTAATTTAGTTATTTTCTATTACCGCACCTGGACCCATGAAATAGAGAAGGCTAACACTGGCATCGTCCTCCTGCTCTGCACTTGATACCTCGATGTTGAAAGGACAAAAACAAAAAGTTACATGTTGTGGGAGTCAGCTCAAGTCTGTTGGCCTTGCTTGTGAGCTTCCACTTTACAAGTGGAGAACAACAATTACAGCATGATTAGCTTCTGGGGACATTTTGAGCCGGGTGTTACTGTCGCATTTACCATGGTGGCCTTGTGTCTTGTATGAACATTTATAAGCTATTCAACATGAAGTGCTTCAATCATGCATCCAACAGGTTGACATCGCATCTCAAAGGAATGCCGACTCTCAGATGTCCCTCATCTGTTGCCATGGGAAACACCCATCCAGATGCTCGAGGCTTATATGTTTTTTTAACTGAATTTTACAGTTATTTGTCATTCCTATGATTTTAACCGCAAGTGCATGACCTGTGTTAGTCTAAGCATCTGTACAACTTGTGTAATTCCTCTTGCTGATGTTTGTTACTGGCCTCGTGACGGATGCTGCCATCCACCACTGCAGCCACATTAGCAATCATGACGGCCTTACCACCCCCCCCCCCCCCTCCTTTGGACTGCTTTTGTAACGCGTGTGATTGGGTGATCTCTCCACAGAGGGTCAGTCGGGGAGACAGCACGTTAGACTATAATAACACAAGTCTGACCTGACATATCATGACACGGCCCCGCCGGTCGGAGTGGCCGGGCACAAGTTGCTTAGCAACGGGCCACAACAATGTCGAAGGCTCCCAAATGAAGGTAAGCTCAAGAGTGACATGAAAAGATCATGTGGGGGGACAAGGTGTTCTGGCAGTGATGCACTTCTTGTTCCTTCCTGTGACGGGGTGGAGTCTCCCCCTCAAAACACGTGGAAGAGAATTAAACTTGGGTGCACTTGGTTTGTAGCGCTGTCGGATCAGAGACAGGACGCTTGTTTAAACTCAGCCGGATTAAATTGACTGACATGTGATGAATGCACATACATTGTGCTTGTATGCCTTTTCTTATTAAAAGCGTTTCGCCTCAATTTTAACTTGCTATCACTTCAAAACGTATGGATCGATTAAATTAACGCCCCCTCCCATTCAATACTATGTTACCAGTACACACACTGCAGAGGAACAGTACAAAGAAAAGATTGAATGAAATTACTTATATATATATATATATAAGAGACACAGACACTTATACATTTGGGATGTTGCGTTTCATGCAAACTTCATGAGAATGTAAAAGCTTTTTTCTTCTCGTCTTCTGTTTGTTAAGTTTGTAAGTCGCAGCGAGCTGATTTAATCTGACAGCCGGAGCTGACTTCAAACAGCCACTCAGGTTGGAAAACGGGGTCAGGTCCGATCAACATTGCTGCCATGATTACGTCCAGTTCACTCCGACCTGCAACGAGGCAACAGGCAGGACTGCCACAAAGTCAATGTGACAGCGGCAGGTAGATTGAAAGTGGACGGGGTGGACAGGAAGCTCGCGTCGGTCAAGTGAAGGGGCTTTTTTGGCCCTAAGGCAGCATAGTTCTGTCCAGCCCGTCTCACTCTCCTGCCCGTCTCACTCTCCTGCCAGGGGATCAGCTGGTACGGAGAGAAGCGCAGGCAACGGCGGGCAATAAAAACCAAAACATTAGCGGCTATCTTGCTCTGTCCTTGTAGCAGAAGACAATGGAACAACGTTATCACTTACCGAGATAAATACGGGCCGGTAAAACGTTTTGAGCTCATTCTACCGAACAATACCCGTTATTTAGCTTTGGGGCTGGAAAGAAAACAGGAGGTCTACAAGAGCCAGAGAGAGACAAAGCACTGCACGGGAATCCTATTATATGGCTTCATTTAAGACTCTTCTGTGCATTTGGTTACTTTAAGTACAAAGGAAGGAAAATCAGATGCCTTTATATTACAAAAAATATAAAGGCATCATCAGAAGCCTTTGCTGCATCGATGCATAAATAGAGCTACTGTTGTAAAAAGTATTTCAGTTTAGTGCAGAGAATTTTATTGTTTATTGTTTTTGTTTTATTGAATTTTATTTACTGCTGTACGTCAACTCCAGCACCGAGCAATAGATTAAAACAATTCTGAAAAAACTGAATTTATGTAACACATAAAAACTAGTGTCCTATTGCTAATTGTAACGCGTATATTAAAAATCAAATGTTTGGGGATCACAACAGTGTGTGATCATTTTAAGACAGCATAGACGTTATAAGGACACATTTAGTTTCTGCACCTTTACTCTACTGCTCCTGGTCTTGGTTAAGTTAGTTTTCCGGCGTTAGGCCTGTTGAAGTGCAGAGTTGAAATCACACTGCAAAAAGTTGATTCAACTGTTACAGAGTCAACTGTACGAAAGAGCGGGAGTCATTGTTCAGTGTCAAGATCAGATTCATTTGCGACACTTAGTAGAGTTAAATGAACTCTATGATAGGTTTGAAATGTAAGTGTACGGTGTCACACTTCTTGGTGTTCGGTTTAACTCTGGCAGTTAGTTCTGGGAACCACAAGGTTGGTGCTCCATGTCCCATGTCAAAGTGCCTCTGAGCAAGACACCTAGCTGTCTTTAGCATTTAGCATTTACCATTAGTTAAAAACGCAATGTAAGTTGCTTTGAATAAAACGTGTCAGCTAAATGACCTGTAATGTATTTAACACTGGGCAGATTTATTTTTGACACTTATTCCGAGTTAAATTGAGTGTTGAACACGGACAAGATTGGGACAATATAAACACCAGCTTAGAGTTCAAATTGAATCTCACAGAGTCAATTTAACTCTCTGTGTGGACAATCCCTTTTATGTTTTAAGTTTTCTGTCCGTATTCCTAAAATGTTCATCAGACATTGAGTGTAAGAAATGAGGTAAAAGCACACTGATCACAATTCTGGTCCCGATGGCACTTACCAAGGTCTCCTTCGGACGTCGTACAGGTCAATCTTGTTGGGAGCCTTCCATGGAGTGGCTGGAGAGAGTAAGAAAATACTCCATAAGCCAAACAGTACACTGTAGGATATTTCACATCAGATTAGATCAAGGTAATCATAATTCCATTCTGTCTATCGAGCCATCAGATAAACGATTGCCAATGTTCTGCAGCCGAGGAGCCCGATGGTCAATTTAGATTTAATCTCGCTGTGAGTTATAAGGCGGACGGGCGGCGGCCTACCTGGGTAATATCGAGTCACTCCTGTGGCACTGCCAAACACCTGCCAGCGCAGGGAGCTGTCCTCCTTGCGGTTTTCAATGAAAACCCTCTCCAGCGCCTGGGTCCAGTTCAACTCATTGAGTATGACGGGGGCTGTAGCAACACACACACACATAAACAAATGCAATCAGACATGCTCACTCAATAGCAGAACGTTGGCGAATGAGAAAAAAGCAAAAATGCTGTTTTTTTTAAATGAAGCTTAAACCAGATCTTAATGGCCCCCTTGCGTCCAAACATTTTTTTCGGTTGGGAATTGGTACACTCAGTTTTCAGAGAAAAGTATTCTTAAAATGGTCACAACTTCAATATGCTTCTGTTTATAAAACACGAAAAAAGTATCTGCTATGGACCCTCAAATGCATATTGAATTGTTTATAATCAGATTAAACGTAGGTTTGATTTTTTTTTTCTTTCAATAACCAGACAAATAATAATGAAAACTATTATTTTGAACAATTCGTTTAAAAATAAAGAAATGGTGCAAAAGCCTCTAGGAAACCAAAGGTGAACTCCCCTTGCTGAACAACCTTGTCCGTGCCGACAGCGGTCAGCTGAGTACATAAGAACGGATGTGTGCAGGCAGCTCGGCCGGGCATCACTCTAATCTGCATGATCTCTGAGAACCGCAGCGGGAGGAATTCGAGACGACCGTGGCGGAGGTCATATGTCAATTGCAGCGTGTGGAGGCAGAGAAATACATTCAATAAAGACTATTTCTGAAAAGGTCCACGCACGCGTGTTTGAGTTGAGAGGCTTTGAGAGGGTCAGCCGTCTTAACATGCGTCTTCTGAGTTCAAACGGGAGGTCACAGATGCATCTCACAGGTCAGACGTACTCTGTGAAATGGATTTTTATTGTTGTGAAGACAAATATTCATCGTCTGGTCAACAAGAAGTGGAACAACATGACGCAGGTTGTGGTACAATAACACAATGACCCCGGCAATGTGTGTCTGGTTCCCTCTCTGTCTAAGACTCTGAATACTCATATTGTATTTATATGTTTCTTTTTCTTTTACCCGCACACAAACAGAGACGCACACACACACACAAACCAAACATGCTCTCAGTCTGTGTTTAATAGCTGCAGCCAGAAGAAAGGAAGTGCAATCAGAGGTTTAATAGCCGCCTGATTAAAGAGGAAACAAGACGAGGCACTGAGCTGAGGAGAACTTCACTAGCTTCTCTCGTTTAATTACTCAGCCAACCAAAACTAGACAAGCCTCCTGAACAGATAAGTTCAGCTATACTCAACCCCAGTATTGAGTATTTTCACACAAATCAAACATCTATCTATCTATGCACTTTCCCCATACTTTTGAAGTGAGTTTAGATGTAGGACATATTCCAAGACCGTCCACTGCTTACGTCCTTTATTGTGAGCCGAAAAGCCTTTGAATAATCACAATCACAAGAGATTACCTCAAAAAACATAATTTTAATAAAACTTCAGCTGAGTGTCCACCTATATTAAGTCAAACTCTTCCCACAAATGCAGCTGAAGAAAACCAAGTTTCAGTGCTCCTTGGCATTCTGTAAAACAAATGCACGCACACGCACACACACACACACACACACACACACACACACACACACACACACACACACACACACACGCACGCACGCACACGCACTCACTCCCTACAGCAGCACTAAGCGGTGTCTGGAGGTTAGGAATATATGAAAGCCAAATTGCTGCCATCACCAAGGGGAGCTCCTCAGCATGTTTTTCTCAAAATTCATAGACGTATACACAAAGGGAGAATGGAGCAGGATGGAAGCAGCCCTACAGATGGGGATAAACATTAAAAACCCGGAGAGAGGGGGAGGACGATTGATGGAAAGCAACACAGAAATTAACACGAATGAGTGGCTGCTTTCACAGCCCGAAAAGGCAATTTCTCCCTCATGAGGGGGAAGAGAGAGAGAGAGAGAGAGAGAGAGAGAGAGAGAGAGAGAGAAAACTGAAAGTAAATTTCCCTTTAAAGTACTAAATTGAAAATGGCAGAATCAAAGACGTAGAGGTCAAAGAATTGATTTTTTTTCCAGGTGTTTTCAGGTTATGTAACAAATGAGAAATCACATTTGTCCTTTGCTTTGGAGGTGAACAACTAGCTGGTGCAGAGCTGTTAATCAATGTTGTTGGAGTTAGGGACATATTACCATACTACTTTAATTGATTCATTGCAGTGCTTCTCCTACCACTATATCGGGGGGGGGGCGCGTTGAAGGTCAAGTTAATTTACTTTAATTTCATTTTCCATAGAGCGCATGATCACAACAGAAGTTCTTTAAGGGTTATGCCTTTCCCTTTCAACGGAACAGCTTGTTCTTTTATTAAAGAAACTAAACCGGGAGGAAACACTCTTTTACAATCTTGTGAATTGAATGCTTTGTCAGATTTTTGTGTGGTTGTTATTACACAAACTTAATTTAATTATTCCAGAATTGGAAAGAGAATGAGCTGTAGTCTGTTCCATCTCTCATAAAACCGACTTTACGGCCACCAACAGTCCAGATGGTCACTAGAACTCGAAAGAGAGGGAAAGTATCGCTGCATTTATAAATTCTCAAACTTGCCCCAGTCGCTCCCGCGACTCTGATCTATTCCAGCGAGGCCACTGGCAATATTATACTGATGTTTGTGTGGAGATAATGGGGGGCGCCAAACCGGGCCTATTCAATTTCATCTGGCCTAAACGCTGTGTGCTGAAAGAGCCGTCTGAGTAACGCGTAGAAAGTGTCTTTAAGCACGAGCCGTCTCAGCGGCACACGGTTCGCTTATCTGGAGACGCACTGGGTCTGTAACGATAGCTGTCCCAGGCAGACAGACACCCCGCGACCTCCGACGAACATCAAGACATCAACCGAAATGTGGCCTGCGCTGCTGCACCGGGGCTGCACACACACACAAAAAGCGCACGTACGTACACACTCTCACACATTCACACACAAGCTGCAGCGCATTTTCAGACTGTTTCTACTTTAAATATTGTGTTATTTTATTGTTACTTTAAATATTGTGTTGCCAGCTGAAGCTAAAGTAATCACATGTAGGTGTCGGCCACCTCTACTGTCAGGCCAGCCCTGCACACACACACACACACACACACACACACACACACACACACACACACACACACACACACACACACACACACACACACACACACACACACACACACACACACACACACACACACACACACACACACGTGGACGCAACCGCATACTTCTGCAGGTGATCGCCAAAAAGGAAAAACGGGCCCATCAGAGATAAAGAAAAAGAGCAAACAAATTCTCTTTGATTTATTCCTGTAGAATATGCTGTGACTTCTCTGGACAGTTGATAAAAAGACACATTTCTCCTGGGGGGGTAAAATAGGCTTAAACAAGCGGACGGTGCCTCCGGGCTCTTTGCTGGGCTCATCCTTCACGTGAAACGCACCTCCCTATGATATCTTTAAAAGGTGATTCATCAGTGCGCCGCTCCCCTGATACTTAGGGCACCCTTGGCTTTGCCCCTTTATGGAGCACGACTGCACACCAAGTAGGGAAACAATTATGTGAGGGATTTATGGAGCATCCCTGCATCCTATCGTTTCTCAACCCCCCCCTAAACACCACCCCTATCCTATGACACCCCCAACCTCCCTCACACATTATTCACACTGATATGAGATAAGGAGCTATCCAACATCCAAACAATCTGCGCTTCATGCCCTGTATTAATGCAACGTTATAGAAATAGGTGCATGCACTTACTGTGCAGAAAATAAGGCACATTGGCTTCAATATATAGCAGAGCGGAACACAAGTGGTCCGACATCCGTAATGGTTATCGAGCAGAAGCTATTAGCTAAGTCGGTTGGAAGAGGCCATTATGCCTGTCATCGCCACAGAGGCTTCCATACATAAACAGTTTAATTCGACTTACTTTCACATATAGGTGACATTACTCATGCACAAGTGTCTCAACGCTGAGACAAATGCTGCTTTTTTGAATATCCCTGAGTTAACACCCAAGACGGTTTATGTTGCCAACGTCATTTTTTCAAGGGATTGATTTTTTCCAACCACAGCGTGTTTAGATAGTGCATAAAAATAGGAGGAGCCAACACAGTTTATAATACACCGACAATTTACAGCCAAACACAAGATGTTTGGCAGTAAAAGAGGTTTGAATTATTATTATCAGAAAAGCATTGATTACTGCACAGCAAACCAGTTCACTGTAACTGCAAATGCCACATGTCGATTTTTGCATGGTTTGTTTGAACGTTTCCATATTTTGAGACATCTGCCTCCTTTAGATTGCTTCATGTAAATGAATAGAACTTCTGTGTCGCTCGCAGCTCTGAGAGTGACACTACGATGTATTGTATCCTCTATCAACGGATACCTTAAGGAGCTCCCCGCGATCCGTTTTCAGATAACCGTAAGTAAAGTATGTGAGAAAATGTTTGTTGTGATTCCTGCACATTTCCAAGTATTTACAGACCAGCATGCGTGCATCTGCGTGCACCACCTCCGTCTGTGCCTGTCTGTACTGTCAAGTCCTTCCGGTCCTCCGCCCCCCCTCTTGCAGGGCTGCTTCGTGGCCCGGCTGAGTGTTAAAGAGCCCGAACATTAAACATTTCCCCCTGCAGAGGAAACGAGAGCAACAGGAACTGGCAGCAGCTCACACGTCCACAAAGACGAGTTAAAACAAAGTCTAAGCCTTCCTCAAGAAAAATGTCTCTTTTTGTAGCCTTAGTGTAGAAAAAACGACTTCCAAGAGATAACAGTACAACCTAATTTGTATGATTTGCAGCGTGCTTTACAAAGCTGGTCTCGAAGAATTTCGGCAGTAGTAACTAATTATAATTAAAATTTATGTGAAGGATTGAAGCAGTTTCACTCACGGACAGCATTTAGTGTGAGTGTATTTATCAGAGGAGCTCCGTTTTGCTAAATGGTAATCCCAAAAAATGATTTCTAATTAAAGAAGAGCAGTAACTAACAAACATGAAATGTAATTTGTGAGCCTGGTGGTGAGTGAAGTGGAGTTGTGCTGTGCTGACTGTTCTAATTAGTGTGCTGGTAAATGATAGTGCCCCTTCACTGGGCACCCACTATAGGGCTGGATGGCGAAGGGGCAGAGAGATGGAGTCTGTTAAGTCAAGAATGACAGAAATACAGCCCACAGTGTTTATACTCCATCTCTTCTATTTTGGTTTAACTTTAAATCCAATTTCCCCTTATCCCTCTTTCTCTTCTGTTGCTTTCTTTTTCCTTTGCACTCTTTCTCCCCCCCCCCACCCCTCCCCCTTTCTCCTTTCTTTTTTTCCACCCATTTAAATCTGGTTTGATGTGGAGACGGACTGAGTTGATCTCCGGCACGGCGGGAGTTGGTTGACGGGGGGAAGTTTGCTCCACTGGAGGAAACCCGAGGCGTGTGGATCGAATACAGGCTGCACAAACACGCACGCACACACACGCACCCACAAACACACAGCAAGATGACATTTCATGTTCAGTTGCTGAGGCAAATCTTCAGACTCAAAGCGTGTGCCTTTAACATGACGAATGTAGCACGGTATTGATGTGTTATTATAGAAATCTATGGAACATAGAACTCTTATTCTCAGTTTCCCTTCCTTTTGAGAACAGACAGTGAGTCTTTCTTTCAAAACTCGCCTTTGTCGCTGCAGTAGCAGGTGAGCCGACTTCTCTTCAGATGGTTTTTTTTTTTTACAAAATGAGAGACATCAGAAGGAGTGTCTCACACAAATGCCCGCACACGCAAATCTTTTCTCCTCTTTTCAAATTGTGCACTCCGCTGCGTTGAGTCTCCATCTCCTGTATCTGTCGGACTCAATTCTCCACCGTTCATTACATACGCGCCGTGCAATTTGCTCTTTACAAAGGTGAATTGGATGATTTGTTTGCTAGCGGCCTTAAAATGGGATCCAACCAAAGACAAAATGGAGGCATTCAAGGGGCACGGACTGCAAGCTTGCTGCTGGTTTAGGCCCAGATTCTCAATTTACTTTCTCTCTTTAATCAAAGTCTCACAAACAATTGAATGTGTTGTATTCTATGTTCTAGCCTACGTATTAATGCTGACCGCTCTCCAAAGCGCTGTTGTCTTCAGATTGAAGGAGGTAACTGCCTGCAGGCCGTAGTGCAGAATTTAGCAGGTAAAGAGTCTGACGTCTCTGTCAGGAGTTTGGGGAAAGTAAAAAAATATACGTTTTTAACAGTAATATATAACAGTATTTGGACTTACATCCTTCAGTACGTGAAAAACTAGAATGCTAAAATGTTGTGTTTTTGTAGATAAGCAACTGAAAAGGTCGTATGTCAGTTTTGTTCTAACATATTTTTTCCTCTGCTCCAAACGGCCCAATAAACCGCAATGTGTTAAGGCTTTGCAGGTCTTGTAAGCCGAGTGGCATCCATGAATTCACCAACTAGAAAGGGGGGAAATCATAGCTGCAAAAGTGACAGAAAACGAAAGCTGAAACGTATCAGAAAAGTATAATCTCCTTACGAAAGCATCGTTTTGTCATTAGTAACCTAACATATGTGAACTAAGAGAGGAGCAATCGGGCGGTTAAGTACAGTGAAGGGTGTTAATCATGGCTGGGGTGTATTGTATCTGCGTGTGCGTGTGTATTTGGAGGGTGGGGCGGGTGGGGTCGGGCTAATCACTCCATGCAAAACATTTAAGCTCCGCTCTTTCATCTGCACACACAGTTGGCCGGTCCCCGCCATCCGTTTCTGATAAGTTTCCCACTGTGCCCGGCGACAATAGCAAGCTGACAACGTGACGTTGGGCCGCCGCATGCGGAGGATTTAAACTTCACATTCAATGGAAGGGCTTCCCACATTCACTGGTGCTTTTCTTTATTCCCCGCTGGGTGCGGTGGCTTCATATTCCAAACGCTAATAGGGCCACACACCATGCACCATATGCACACATAATTACTATATATATATTATATATTCAATATATTATATGGACAAGCAACTGTGGGATGACCCGATCTGGATTAGTATTCCCTACCTTTATTATTACCAGGTCGAATCCGCTGAATCTACAAAATGGTTACTAAAGATTCATTTTCTATATTCCCGAGGTGTTTTCCTCTTTATTTTTGCAGTGATTATTTTACAGGCTGTATTACCGGAGCCCTTCCTTTGCAATTTTTCAGTAAATCCCCGTCTCTCTTCTTGACCATTCCGGTAACGTTCCCTAGTAGAGTGTTTCTATTTCTCCACAGACGACACCACCCACACCCATTTGTTTCTCTGCGGCGGTGTCCCGATGTCCATTCCGTAATAAGCAACGATAATTAGAGGAAGACTGTATGAATGTTTGACCTAAGCTAATTAGAAAGTTTGCAGACTTGGCAGCAGGAATCAGCAGAGAGATAATGAATCATAAAATGGTTCATTACTGCGCTCAGGGAGCACTCACGATCGTGGACACGGGGCCTTGCAGACAAATCAAACCGGGGCGCGTGAACCGCCTCATTTTGCCGCTGAAAGGATCACAATAAAAAAAAAAAAGAATGAAAAAAGCTTTTTTTTCCTTGTTGCTCTAATGGTTTCTATTATTAAAGTGTCTCTCCTCTCGGCCCGGTTCTTTCTATCTGTCCTTCCATCTCTCAGTCCATCCCCAAGGACGTCCATTTAGCTGTGACTGTCAGTTCATGCTGCCAACAGTCAATTCATTCAGCTCATTAACAATATGTAAAAAATATAAACAAGCCACAGTAAACAACTCATGAGAATATCACAGCTGAAACGCTGTTGCACATTATGTCAACATTGTGTATTCTTCCTACATTTGTCTTTCCTCTGGCCTCTCCCTGAGCAACAGGCGCTGAATCTACCCACTCACACTGCTTTTCTTCTGCTAAACTCACAGGTGTTCTGTAGATCCAGACCTCTCCAGGCCCAGAGGTGAACGATCCGCCCACCTTGGTTTCCTCAGACTTCCCCTGCATGGCTCCCACCTGGTGAGCACCGAGCAGAACGGGACAACCGGGCAAAATAATCCCCCTTCAGCGTTATCGATAAAGCTAAACGCAGCTTCCCTTCATTTCTGTACTTTATCTGAATACACCTACAAGTCAAACTAATGACGATCAGTTAGAATAGAAGATCAAAATAGATGCAGCACAACCTGACATATTGTCTTCCTCCTTCAAGCTTGTATTTCCCATAATGCAATGTGGTCAGCCATAGATGCATGGTATACTAGTAGCATTTAACGTAGCCTCAAACCATTAGCTTCATGCACGGATGAGGAGCGGGTTACAGAGGTCAGCTCACTTCTTTCTAACTCTGACTGCAGCCTCAGAATTTCCTTCATTTTCAAACTTGTAGTCCTGAGTCCTTACCAATAAATTTACCAGACTTGCTGCAGCTCCCCGCGGACCATCAAAAAGCAATATATGCAGGAGTTCCCCTCAAGACCTATAAACAGACTTTGATGTGTAAAATCCTTTCCCCTTTAAGTTTGTCTGCACTGCATTTCTCATCTGACGCCCTCGAAATCTATGTTAATATCTTAATTTGTGCCTTGTGGAAAAATGTCTTTTAAAATGACTGTACGTTTGGGCAGAAACCTGTTTTTAGAAACTATTTATCAGCAACAACTAAAACACCACATACATGTCCGTAATGGAGTTGGCACAAAATCGGCAGTTGACAATCTCGGCAGAGCAGAACACACAATGGGACCTAACTACAACTAAATCAATAGTAAACATTTGCCACGAAGAGAAGTGAAGAAGCTAAATTCATGCACCGTGCCACGCTACCCTTCCAGTCACCAGCAGCCTCAATCAAGAGGCCTTTATTCTCCGACTCCGACTTCAGACAGGGGAATCAGAGCTGGCACAAAGTGGCATTGTGAACAATGCGCAGGCCTGATTGCTCTATTGTGAGTTAGCTGCAGCCTTTGACGTCTCCTCCTGAACCACGAGTGTCCAATTCTGACAAGATTTGTCTGGAGACACAGCTGGGGGGGGCATTGTCAAAGACAGGTGCCATACAGTGCCTGTTCAACAAAGACGGCAAAGAGCCAGATAATAACAGATAGGAAAGAAATTGCCACTGTGAAAATGTCGGCGTGTCAGCACATGGCTCATGCTTTTGAGTCGTTAAAAGAAAAAAAAAAAAAAAAGCAGTCAGACTGTGTGAAAAGGGAACATGGCAAAAGAAATCAGAGTCCTAGAAGGGACACGTGTTCCCTTTGACCATTTGGCAGCTACGGACTAAGGGGGGCGTTATGTCCGCAGGGCAGCACGGCGGCATGCAGGAAGGACGGGGGCGCACGAGGAGGGGGGTGGTGGTGTTGGGGGGGGGGGGGGGTGCAGATATGGTTTGAGAGACCTGTCTGTCATCCCAGTGTGTGTGTGTGTGTGTTAAAGTGATGACTGATGCAAAAGGAGGGACGGATCCAGCTAACATACTGAGAGAAAAGGGGAAAAAGGTCGAGTCAAGACCTGTCATCTATCAAAAGCCCAGCGGTGAGTATTAAAAGCAGATACATTCATTATCTTATTAGTATTTTCTTAAGGGGCAGATTTCTGCCTTAGATCACATGAGATTATTCAGCTTAAACAAAACACGCCTCAATGAAACCAGAGAAACGGTCAAAACAGACAGTCAATATGGCAGAGGCCTTGAGGAAACCCGCCAACCGGTCAAATAACAGACAGTATTCTCGCGTATACTCACAGCCTTTGTATATGTCTGTAGGAATCTGGACCGCACTGGAAGAGTAGTTGACCTTGTTTTTAAAATTGGGATCGTCCACAAACTCCAGCTCCAAAGACGTTGCGCTCTCCAGCGGGTTCTCCTCCTCTCCGTCCTCCGTCTGCAGAAACACGCGCGTGCAAACACACACACACACACACACACACACACACACACACACACACACACACACGAGTGAGCATAAAAGTGAAGACGCGTGGCTACACACAAATTCTTTAGTAGAGCATTCTGTCACCTCCCATCTTGTGGCTTTACAGGACTCGTCTTTGCCTCTGGTAAAGAAATCATTTGTCTCCCTTTCTGAGCTACATAGTATTTGAATAATGTTAAGCACAAAAATAGCAACTATTCCGCCTGCAGATTCTGGTGGTTTTGCATTTTAGTTTTTCTCTCATCAGAGAACAACAGCAGGTGCCAGAGCACAGAGAGACTCATTAGTAAGCGAGATGACGATCACAGTCACATGAGGTGCGATACAAATGAACCACAGCGATAACTCGCAACAAACACCACTTGATCACGCTTTAGTCTACCGTCTATTCAAATAATGAGCGTGTTTTATGACAGACCTCATCCTCTCTCTCGCCTGTCATTGTTTAAACAAAAGAACAGCAGTAATGCTGCATATTTCTAATATATTTTGGCCCTTTTATGGCCGTTCAGTGTGACTATTGTGAATGATAAGAAAGTGTGACACACACATATTGCATTAGGAAAGCGTCAGATATCAAAGAAAGCCAGGAGATAAAAGAAAACTGACATTTAAGGCTTTATATCTTGATAAGTTATCAATGGAGTCCAATCTGTGTCTGGTCCCACAAACCAGGAAGCGATTTTCGGATGTGAAAAAAAGACGCAAGCCAGATTTATCTCCACTTTCAAACTCAGTTTAACGGCTTATTGTGGATCAGATTTTAGTGTGCGTCCTTGGAGCGCTCATTAAAATTCTTAGAAAATAGTACTAAACTAAAACATAACTTGTATCTCTGATCACTCCTCGTGTATTCTGATGGTTAAGGAGACGGTTTTACTTCAATATAAATCTGTGAGAATCTAAAAGAAAATGTGAGACGGCGATTCCTTCTCAGCTTAATAAAGCGGCTCGGGTTAATTGGATCTGACATGATAAAAGCTGTTTTTGTTTTTTGGGAGAAATCAAATCAAAACTGCATGTCCATCGTAAAAAATTGATTGATGGGCCAACTTTAATTGACTATTAAAATGCAATTACAAGCTGTTGTTGGGACATTTTAACTGTGCTAAACATTGAAAGTCAACGAAAGGAACCATCCTTGTTATGACAAGAGACCATATTATCACCTCAACGCCATTTATTCAAAAACTAAAGTGCTGAAAATGAATAGAACGTTTGCACTTTTCTATATTTTTGGTTTAAATGTTTAGAGGTTTTTAGTTCCTGTTAATCACTTGACAGCATAAATGTCTTGAGACAATAACTTTGTTAGCAGATATTCTAGTTTTATGGGGAAAGTGTCCTTGCATCATATAACCTGGATTTATTTGTTTTAATAATCCTGTTGAGCAAAGGCTGTTTTCCTTTATTTTTTACTCTATACCTTTGGAAGCTGATCTTTGGCTGCTAAAAATGTTATTTCAACACTGTTAACGTTAAAAATAACCTCTTCCTGTTGCTCCAATTTAATAAGGCTCTATTATTTATGCACTAGTGAACGGAAGCGGAACTAAACAGGGATTCAGCTTTCTGGAGATAAATATAACAAATGGTGACTGTTGCCTGGTCACAAAATCCCACAACTCTGAGAGTAATTGCAGTAATATGAAAGAACGCTGTCTTTTCAACAACACTAACCGTGAGGTTGTGGTGTTTGTTTATCACTCAGTCTGACACTAATTCTGTCAATGTCGGCTGGGATTTTATTTTTTATTTTTCCTCAGAAGAGCGCAATCATAATTAACCAAGGCACTGTCTAATTAGAAGCTGAATAAATCCATGCAGCGGAGACTGATTGATTCATTTTCCTCAACTATCCACCACCTGTTTTGCTCCATTCATTACCCAATTTGTTAATTTTATCTCCCTGTTCTCAAGGTTTAATTAAAGGCTGAAGAGGCCAGAGTTGACAGGTTGAAGATTCTTTCATTCACGCCTCCAGCCGACCAGCGGTAACCTCAAGCAGGTCACTTGAGACCCCGTGTGTGTGCGTGGCTGTTTATTTGAAAGACTGCACGAACGAGTGAGATGGAGGAAAAACAACCTTTTAAACCAACGAGGAACGCTTACAAAAAAAATGGATATATAATCAGTGAATAGCCGCGCTCACACATTTACCATATGCAACAATTTAAAAACAGCAAAGATATACATTTGGAGTAAACTTTGTAATAATCAGACATAATGCATGTGTTTATGGTTGTCTTTGAAGTAAATTACTACCAAGGAACATAATTGACAATATATATACATTTCTATCAAGGGTAAAGTGACAAGAGGAGAAATGAACAAGTGTGTAGGACAGAGGAGACGAGCCTTCAATAAGCCTTCACTTACCTTTTGAAACATGGATTCTCATGTTTCGCGGATAGTTCAGTGCAATAGAACGTACACGGTGCATTTATTTCTCTCCAGCGGTAAGGCTTTAATTGAAAGGGGTCGTAAAGGGGGGGTTCTAGATTGAGATATGGGAGTACTGGTGGGCGACTGTTAGGGGATGAGATATGACCTCTGACTGACCTCCGCCTCCGCATCTGTCGCTGGGGTGGTTGTGGGGTTGGTGGGGCGGGGGTCAGGGGGTGTGTCACTGGCTCGACCTCAGTGTGCCAATGCTAATGATGACTGATGTTCTTCAATTAGATGTGCTGACAGGCCCTAAAGCGCTGTGTCATTAATCACAGGAGTGGCGTGCACGGAGAGAAAATCACACCGTGATTTATTGCCCCTGCGCCTCCCTCTCTCTATCTCACTGAGTCCCCGTCTTTTGTGCTCTGGTGATCTGGGGGGGAGGTGGGGGGGATTCTTGCATTGCTCCTCTAAACCGAATCAATCAGCGGTTCCCGGGCTCCGGGTGTGACCTATCCTAAAGAGGAAGTGGAGCCGGTGTGGTGGCGCGATGGGACCAAAGCGGCGGCGGCTCGCTGGGCTTTTCTTGTGGAAGACGGAACCCGGCCTGCAGGTCGCTCCGTCGGTGACTCGCATGTTCTCGCATATTAGCGGCGAACGACACACGTGACGGAAACGTCATCCTGCCGCTTGAAACGCGTGACTCGCGTTCTGGAGCCGAGGTCCAACGAGGTCGACGCAGTTCATGGAGGAAGGGGGGAGGGGGGGAGGGGGTCTGAAAATAGGACTGGGCGAGGACGGTTAAAGCCACTGTCACGTGCACGTTGGCCGGCCCCTGCCCTGTCAGACCCACTCACCACAGAGTCCCCTCTCACTAACACACACAGACATCTCGGGGGGGGCTGGGGGAGGGGGCATCATCAACACCGAGGAGGCCAGGGCAGAGACAGGGTGGGGTTGCAGGGGAAGGGCGGCACGGGCGGGAAGTGGGAGTGGGTGGGATTTTGGTGTTTGGGGGAGGCAGACGGAGGGGCGAGGGTGGGGGACGGGGAGCAGTCCGTACTGTACTCACATAGACTGAATCCGCTTTGGAATCGTAGTATGAAATGGCATTCTCCTGTGCAGAAAAGAAAAGTGAGAAGACAGGTGATGAGAGATATAGCAGCGCCTATATCAGACCCGACCCCCTCGCGGTGGTGAGCTAGAGAGAGTCACGGTTATATTCAATCACACCGTTCAGCATGAGAATATAATCAGCATCACAGAACACAGGAGAAGTAGTGTGATGTGGAATGACAGTCATGGGAAGGTGAGCGGATAGCTGAATGCATCTGTGCCATGCTTTGGTCGATAAGATGATGGCGCATGTTCGAACTCGTGTTAAAAACACTGCAGGAACATTTTCACGTGTTGTGGAAAACTGAAGGAAAAAGAAAATAGAAGAAAAAAAAACAGCCGCGTGGGAGCGCAGTTTGCAAAGAGAGAATAACAACACTGAAAATGTGACTCTCGCTGGGAGTCTTATCAACCTCAGCTGGCTGCAGCTCTCACAAAAGAAGAGAAACAAAAAATAAATAATAAGTAAATGTATGCTATTTTGAAACAGTATTTTGCGAAGGCGAAGCCCGAGGTTCAACCTTTCACCCGTCCGGCTCCCAGCATTTACCCCCTAAGAACCCTAAAACCCAGGTGGTTTGCCTCCCCCTCTTCCCCTCGGAACTGGGGCGTCCTTATCGCCCGCCGAGGCAGCCGGGTGGGGGAGGAGGAGGAGGGGGAGGCTGGGGTGGCATGCAGCGAGTATAGCGGCAGTGGCGGGGGGGCCTGCCTCTTTATCACGAGGAGGCTGGCCGAGGGCGCGCTCTCTCAAGGGCGCCGCGGTGACTGACTTGACCTCACGGGATGAGCTGTGGTCTCGGTCTGATGAGGGAGAACAGAGTCTCCTGCACAGCTGTGCGTGGAGACGCTTACTCTTACTCTCTCTTTGGGCTTGCCTTGAACCGCTTGTGTCTCCGTCCTGCCGTCTCTCACAGACACACACACACAGACACACACGTGTCCGTTTAACCCGTACGGACATGTGAGTATTCTCTCCGTTCTCTCGGCGCCTCTCGACTCACAAACTCACACTGACACCAAGCGCAGGGGGGCCGACGGGCCCGGACGCAGCATGTGTTTTTGGGGTAATGAGCGTGGACAAGAGAGGAGTAGAAGCAGAATCCGCCTCCCCGACACATCTCCTCAACTTCCCCCGTCAAGGAGATGAGGATCGAGGACGGGAGGGGAGGAGTTGAAGGATCGGAGGGGGGGTGGTGGGGGGAGTACATCGGGTGGAGGTGGAGGGTTCGCATGAAGGCTGAGGTCAGGGTGATATGAAGGGATGAATTGAGAGGACAGAGGTGGGTGGTGGTGGGTGGGGGTGGTGGTGGCTGTGGGTGCAGCAGGGCTAAAAATAGCCCGTGCCTCTGTTCGAGAGAGAGGAGAAGAAGAGAGGAGAAAGGGAGCGAGCGAGACTGTGGCAGAGCAGCAGCGTTGTTGCGTCTGCCAGCAGGTTTGATCCGGAGCCCAGTCCTGCTTAGACCGGCCCCTCGCCTCTAAAGAGTTCACTCTCACCACTCGGGCCTTACAAGTCATCATTCAGGACGCCGTCCAGTGAATAAACGCCGAGTTCCTCGAACCCGAGGGACACCGTCCAGCAGCTTCACCCAGACAAATAATAACACACTCAAAATATACGCACAGAAATGCAGAAATTTAGGACAGGTCCAATCCAGGTCACGCTCCATTGCTTCATTGTCGCAGGTTGTCTTATTACTTATTTGTATTGCAAATATATTTAAAAAACGAAATAAATGAGCAGAGAAACATCCCTAGTGAAGGCCGATACTTCTATTCAGGGCACACATGTCCCGGGGCTTTGATGAATATAGAAATTATTCTATAGAATTCTTATTTTTGCTATATCATCCCTCCAGTAAAGTTCCCGAGACCCATCAGTTCTTGCACAGTTGGACATCTGTGTTTAGGAAAGGTCACCCTTACCCTTTGTATGATTTAAGTAATAATATTTATTGGATTGAAAATAGTTTTCACTACAATATCAACAGTTCTACTGAGTAAAATACTAATCCCTCTCTATCCATTGCAGTCATCTACAAAAACGATACTTTTTATACTAGTTTTGTTGTTGAATTTTGAAATAGGAATAAAAAAAGAAAAAGACCTCTAAACATAATAACACAAGCATTTGCTGTAACACTGATGGGACTCATGACAGCAGCAACATCTGTGTCCAGCCAGACACTCTACACAGGCAGCCGGTGACTGAATGGCTCCATGTGGACGCGTCCGAGGCCGCCATGACCCTCTGAGCGCTCCCCAGGGATGGAATGGCCATCTGCTGCGGCTGGTCACAGGTCTCTGTGGTCTCAGGGTCCGGGTTAAACACACATTTGATACACCACAGAGCCAGCAATGTCCCCACATTAATCTCCCGCCTGATATTAAACACATTTAAAGCATGGCTGTATGCTTACAGCCACTCGTATATTCCATATACTGATATATTGTGTGAATGCACACACAACAGGGCCAGGTGTGTGTGCTCACGCAACAATGTGCAACGTACATGCAGAAACACGCACAGAGTCTGAGAAATTCCCACTGACCCAATGCGCTATCAGTAAATTAAATCTATCATACTGAGTGGACCAGCAAACTCCAAACAGGAGACAAACACTGAGGTCAGGTGATGATCTCCAGCCCCTCCCGTGCATCAATCTTCCGCCGTTCGTCTCCTTCGCTCTCCTCGCCCTTATCTCGATTTTCTTCCTCTTTCCTCCCTTTGCCACATATCTCCTCCTCTTCCTCCTCCTCCTCCTCCAGCTTGTCTTGTCTTATCTTCATCTTCGCCAATCTCTCCATCCACAATACCAGCCTCCTCTCACCAATTTCAGATTCCAGCAAAAGCAGCGGCGCGTAGGTTAAATGCCTACTGTTGCTATAGAAACCGCCCCTCCGCTCCAGATGACAATGTGACTTTGTCTCCTCAAGAGGGCTACAACGTCTGCTCCGTTTTGTGGTCTGACCAGATACATGCCTGCCTGTCTTTTGTCTGCGTGTGCGCCTGTCAGTCCGTCAGACTGTGAGGATGTTCTTCTGTCAGCGTGTTTTCCTGTCATCGCTACATGCTGTTATTTTAATGTCACCCAGTGCTTGTAGTTACACATTCAAACTTCAAAATCTCCTCTGGAGTGAAGGTTGGAGCTTTCCAAGCCCGGAAATGTCATCATATGTGAAGAGGACCTTGACAGGCGAGTCATCCGGTACCGCACAGCGCTACAATAGGTGATTGAAAAATGCCTGGTCCATAAAGGCTGTCGCATGTAGGGGCACATGTAAATGACGGAGTGTGGCCGCCGGGACTAAATCTTTTGAATTGGAAGGTGCGAGACGCCCCGATGGACCGGCTGAGACGGGTTGACATTTGAGCGCGAGACAAGCGCTCCATCATGGGCGGGGACAGATTGCACTCATATTCATATCTCCTCCGGACACCTGCTAATGATTTTATAATTACAGAACACACTCTGTGCCTCCGCCGAGCCCTGGAGGGTGTGCACACAGGCACGCGGCAACGCACACATTCACAACACACGCACTGCGCCCCTCTCCTGGCCCCCCGATAGTCTAGCAATCATCCGTAGCCCCGGTTTCCCTAATGGAAGCTGACATTATATCAAACACAATAAAGGATTTCATTTAATGCTCTTCATTAGCCCACACACATCAGCCCAAAAGGTGCACACCGACAGACACACACAGACACACACACAGCTCACTTAGTGCGAAAATGCATCCGGAATAAAAGAGGAAAACAACGCAATGTGATTATGCTGCAGAGAAGAACTGCTTCCGTAAAGTTTGAGGCCGTTACGGAGCTGTGCGTTCCAACTCTTTTCTCTTCTCCCTCACACGAGTCCCTCTTCATGTCTCTCCCTCTGTCCTATTCTATTTCCACAGCATCCTTACATCCCATCTCTGCATGTCAGATGGTATGAGACTCAACGCATTCGAACACTCGGCCGTATTGGCCGGCGAGACGTCTCCGGTAAGAGGAGGGAATGAAATCCTCCAGGCTAAACACGCACTTCAACACACAAGTGCATTACAAGCTACGTATGTTCAGTAGGAAATGATTGACATCTAATTTTATCAGGAGAATGAAATTTAAAGGAAATATATGCACAACGACATTCAAACTGAAAGGAGAGATGTCAAAATGGAAACACGTTACGGCATCAGAAAAAAAAATCTTTCGGCTAATTTCTTTTGGTTTATAAGGTCTACAGGTTTGCAAAAGTGTTAAAACGCGAGCTTGTGAAATAGGATTTTCAAACAGAGGTAAATGAATCATGGATATGTAGGAATTCGTCAGGGATCTGAAAGCCCTTTAACCACTTTGATCTTGAATTGTACTGGTACCCTGTGAATAAAACATGAATCCTTGTTCTTTGGTGGAGCCTTTTTGATTCACAGGATATTAAATCCTGTTCTTTAATGTTTGTGGGCATATTGCTTATTAACATAAATGTGGAAGAAACTATTTGCTCAAAAATGATTTATTCTTGTGCATACATTTGACTTGAAATTAGATGTTGGATGCAGCGAATAGAGAGTAGAGAGGGTCCAAATGAGAGTTGATCATATTTTACCTAGTTGCCCTTCAGTCAGCGGTCATACTGCTCTGTGTGCAGGCATCACGTGCATCCTCCTGGTTCTTGTGTGCACGGATTTTGAGACTTAATTGAACAGCATGTTGCGGTAACGAGTCATCATGTATGGGAAGATTTCTGCACAAGATCATCCGGGGTCTTTTTTAGATTAAGAATCTTCTCTGGAAAGGTTCTCATTTGTCCGGGTCACATATTCAAGACGCTTCTCAATTTGGAACTGATTGAGGAAAATGTTCAGTTGCTTGAAATTGACGACTCCAATTTTGTCGTGCAAAGCTAGAATCTTTAAGACGAGGAGATGTCCTTTGCAAAATGATTACAGTGGACACGTAATTAATTCAATTATTCAGCTTCCTTTGGTGCCTATTTTGTAATCTGATACTTTAATTGTACTATAATTATTCAGTTATTACAAAAAACTGTTTTGAGCAACTGTTTTTGCTCATTAATTTCCTACGTGATATGGTCATTATTACCTTGTATTGAAATCATTACATTCTGTTTGGTTACAAATATTTGACATTAGACTAAAATTTGCTTTTTAAAACTAGTGTATCTCTCTTATTTTCATGATTCACGTCATCCTTGTCCAGGTAAAGAAACTCATCTGGAAACAGCAAGGATGTGAGACAAGAATAACAATAAAACACCCAAATAGAATAACAGAATCACATCAAACTTTTAAATAAAAATTAAAGTTGTCTTCACTTTTATAGCACGGGAGTATTTTTGATCAGTTTATTCTTGGCAGTCACTGCTTCTCCCTTTATGGAGTGGTTTTGTTCAGTTTTGAAGGTAACTGCCAGTTACCAATATCTCCTCTTCATAATGTCAAGTCAATAAAAAGCCAACCAGCGAAATGGAAATTAAAAGTATTGGCCTGGAAGAGATAGGGACAGGGAGAGAGACACGGAGGGAGAGAGAGAGAGAGAGAGAGAGAGTGAAACCCAGATAAAGGAGTGCATCACAGAGGCCTCGGGCGCGGCTGCATGCCTCTCTCTCACTCTCTCATTGGCATGCTCTGCATCTCCAGGCTTTCAGGCGATTAGGGAGCCACTGAGACCATGGCGTCCAAGCATAGCTCCATGCAGATGTACATTTGTATGCCAATAAGCAAATGTGCCCTCCGATTAAAGCTCCAATACACAGGGCAAATTCAGCAAAGTAAATGACATTCTCCATGCACATCTCATCAATGCGCTGCTACTCTTCAGACGGGGCGTCGCGCCTCCCAAACGCGCACTCACTTCAAAGACTCACAAGGATGGGCAGCAGCCATAGAGCTCGAAGAGGACAATTAAGAAAGAAGCAATTAAGAAAACATAATTTGAAGAAATATTAAGGTTACGTATGCCGGTTACTTTTCATGCCCCCAATTTCAGCCACGAATCTGCTATTTCTACTCTACAAATGTCCCTGTAAACATCCTGCAGGTCAGATAATCCTGCTTCCTCTTCTCTTTCGGTCTCACTCTTTCATTCTGAGTCTGAAACTTCCCCCCCCGGGTAAAAACAGTTAAATCAGTCAGTGAATATTCCAATTCACCGATAACGGCAGAAGGCTTTGTCCCGCTGAATTCTGGGTAATGCTGCTCTCCATTGTTGGCTGACAGGGCTCCATTGAGGGGCAGGTTTAAATGCTGATAGCATCGCCACACTGCATGGACACGGCGCCAGATAAAAAGCCTATCCAACACGGCACACGCATGCCAACACCTCCCAAACAAGCCCCCAATCTGATCGACGGAGGGGAAGCAGGAAAGAGGTGATGTAACACCAAATAAAGACAAATAAGATAAACAGGCCGTGGCAATATTAACGCTATCTTTGGATTCCAGAGGGATTTGATAGAGCAAATAGAATTATCCACGCCCAACATTTTTTGCAGCATCCGCAGCCGGGGCGACCAACCACAAACATACTGGTACCCAGTCCCCGTCCAATCGCACTGCAGCCCGACACGTTGGCAGTGTCACACACGTGACATGTTTCCAGATGCATTTTTCCGTACAAGGTGAAATACAGCTGTTCTCCCAGTGCTATTGCGTAGAGTCCTGAGAAGTCCCCGACCCCTCTCGGCGTGCTGCTTCAGAGTGGCCAATCAACAATCAACGCCGACCAAAGGAAACCTGTTATTTTCGACCCCGTAATCATTTCCATCAGATGCCTTGCTGTCCCCTACAGTGATTTCAACATGCAAATGACAAAGGGAAACCTGCTTTAAGATATCTGCGGACAGGCACCAAGGACAAGCGGGACGGAGTAGACGGCGTAAACACTATAACCAGAGCCGACGTCTCCCCTCTGCTAAAGCAAAAGCAGCCTGTCACCACTCACAAAGCGAGGACGCGCCCGCTCAGACACATCTCTCACCCGGAAGAGAGGAAGTCTCGGACGCGGAATGGAAAGGTCATTTTTCAGCAGACATCCATTTTAATTGGGCCCTGATGAATGATTACTTGTTAAATTACATTTCTGACAATAGTGAACAGGGGGTTTAAGGCCCCGGCCACGAACCACATTATCTGCCCTCGAGCTGGGAACCTCTGCTATTGTTGTCCCCGTGTCATTTACCGCCCCCGCCACCCCCCATTTCCTGCCACAGGACTGTGAACTCTTAACAAAAGGCACAAAATGGCCAAAGCTAATGTTGAATGATTCCTTTTCTGGCAATAAACAAATCAATGAATCACTCAATAAGTTAAGCTGTCATTCAAGCTGCTAAGACAATATCTATTGACGTCTACATGATAGTTCATTGAAACAAAGTAAACAATAAATACGATACACAAAATTGTCCATTTCGCTTTCTGCTTTGCCTTCTGGGGGCGCAACACTTGATGGGTGTCGGCCGTATGTTCGAGGGGGAAAATCGAGGTTTGCTGGATTTCGCTCACTATTGATTCCCATCTCCTGCGAGGCAGGGGGATCGATCAGTGGGATTTAGAAACGGGGGCCACTCTCTCAGCCCTCCCGGCGAGCACGCTGCATCACAGTCGGCCAATCTCGTGCTGATTGAAGACCTACTGACGCACCTGAACTTTTCTTCTTGTGCCCTGTGCTCTTTTTGCCGTTGCGTTTCTCATCACCTGCTCCCATCCTGAGTCATTCCAGACTTCGCCAAAGTCGCCCTACTCAGAAGAAGAGCAGCATGAGTCTTCAAGGAGGTCTCTCTTGAAGCAGCAAAGGAATATTAGCGGTTAGATGTGGAGAAACAGAAGGATTGCTGGAGGGGGAAAAAAAGTAAGAGGGTAAGAAAAAATAATAAAAACGAAAAAAAAAGGAGATTTCTGCCTTGGAGAGCACCACTTAAGCAAATTACGATGGCCTGCAATCAAGAAGCTGAAATGACTTAACTACTGTGTCACCACAGCAACCAAAAGCCTGATCAAAGCTGTGAGCAGAGCAGCAGTTGACGGGAAGTGAGGGAAGGTTTCAGCAGGGGAGACGACCAGAGAGCTCACGAGGAGGGAGAAGATGCAGTTTAAAGTCAAGCTAAGGTCTATCGACTAAATGCTAATTAATCAATTGATTAAATCGTGCTTCATCCACATTGACTCCGAGCTTTGTCATTGGGGGGTTAACATACTTTGCATTGCGGTTGTGCGTTACAGGCACAGCTCGATCCAGTTTCTGAGGCATCCACACCATCAGATACATTTGATTGGGAGCGAGCTCTGCTAAATGAATACTGCGGGAATTTTTCTTTCCGCCGCCCCTCCTCATTTCTTTCCCTTCCAGTGGCGAGCAGATGGAAGTCCGCTCCACGGCTCAGGATTCAGTGATAACACTGTTTATGAGTTCCATTACGTGCTCGGCAGGCTGTAAGCAGTCTGTCTCAGCGCAGACGTAAGGAATAGAAGAAAAAAACAGCTCACAATGAAAATAGATGCAGTTTATTTGTGATTGTACCGTATGGCTCTGCGCCGTGGTTGAAATAAGGCCTGTGTGTGTGTGTTTTTTTAAAAGGGCTTGAATAATGCCATACATCCAACCTCTGCTTCTACACACTGTGTAGAAACTTACTTTTGATTTAGAAGGTATGTATATGGCTTTAAAAAGAGGGAGATATGATGATGGTCCACTTCTACACGGCCATCATCGAGTCCATCCTCTGCTCCTCCATCACCGTCTGGTACGCTGCAGCCACAGCCAAGGACACGGCAGGCTGCAGCGGGTCATCCGCTCTGCAGAGAGGGTGATCGGCTGCAATCTGCCGTCCCTGCAGGACTTGTTCGCTTCCAGGTCTCTGAAGCGAGCTAAAAAGATCGCAGCCGACCCCTCTCACCCCGGACAAAAACTGTTTGTGCCCCTTCCATCTGGGAGGAGGCTGAGGTCCATCAGGACTAAGACCTCCCGCCACACGAACAGTTTCTTCCCGTCGGCAGTCGGGCTCATCAACAGAGCCCGGTCCCCCACTGACTGACTATAACACTCCACCGGTCACTCCCCCTCATACTGCACATGCCACTTTAACTGCAATTCATCACTTTGTCACTTGTCACTTTGTCTCTTGTCTGTTACTTGTTCGTTAGTGAACTTTATGCTTAATATTTTTCTTTTTAACTTTTTACTATTTAAATTTTTTTAACTTTATTCCCTTGTTTTATACTAACCCATAGCCTTAGCCTTATTCTACTAACCCATTGCATTAGCATTTCATTCCACTTTATTTTATTACTCGTGCATCGTTGTCTTGTCTGTCTACTGTCGCGCACTAACCGCCAAGACAAATTCCTTGTATGTTTGACATATTTTGGCTAATAAATGTTTCCTGATTCCTGATATCCAGTTCTGGTCATACAGAACAGGAAAAATGAGGTTGAACATGATAAAAAAAAAAAACTAACTAAAGACTAACATGAACACCACTGCCATGCCGATTACTCCCGCATGCATCCAGCGACAGTAGGTGGAAAAATTTGTCACAATTTAGCTGAAAAAGATTTTAAAACATGGAAACTGGAAACTTTTGTAAAAAAGGCAAAAAAGGAGGATTGCATATTTAAATGAACATGTTGAAAGTAGCGTCAAATTAGAAAAAACTTGTTCATTTCTGTCTATTTTAACAGAATCTGAGTTTAAATCTGTCAAAGCAGCCCTCGTAAGACTAATGAATTCTCTGGCTAATGGAGCTGATAGTTTAGAGGGCCGGGCAGAGTCGCCACAATGATTCTCACTCATTTCCTCTGAAGGGCCAATTATCTTAAATAGGGGACATTATCAAAGGAGCCGAACTTGGTCAAGTGAACGATCCCATGCAACTCTAGCCAGTGCCCCTCGCAATTAAGGTCATGTCACACCTGTGTGGGGACCTATTTTGACTTAAGAGCATTACATGCGCTGCACTACCAGCTACACACTGTGCCCGGCGAATAATTAGGAAAACTGGCAGAATATGAATGACAAAGGCGAAGGGGCTGTCAGTGGTGGGGAGTGGATCCTATTTTTAGATATTACAAAAGGTACCAGATGAACATACATGTGTGATGAGAGAGAAAGAGGTCACATGAATACTACTGTGTTATGTATGAGAGTGGGTGGCTGAGTGGAGATGAAGAGCGAAAGAGGCAGAGCGAGAAGAAGAGAAAGAAAAGGAGAGATTGTGTTGTCCTATGATGAAAGGCTTGATTGATTAGAGAGTGATGATTGCAGTAAATGGCCTGGAAGATGGTTCCATCTCTGTTTCCCCTTTTCTCTGTCTCTTATGCCTTCTTCCTCCCGTCACTTGCTTTCTCACTTACACCTCTCTCTCGCTCCGTGCCTCTCTTTGTCACCCCCTCTCCCTGGTTTCATCATGGCAACCCATCAACGGTGCCCCTCTCTCTCCCCTAATGGCACCGCTATTAGCACTAATGCATTTCGAACGTACAGCAGCTGCCACATCACAATCTGAGGGAAAGTACAGGTCTTCCTCCGACCTCAACCATCTCTGTTCTTTCTTTCATCCAATCTTGTGTCTCTTGTGTCCAACATGTCGGACCTCATGTCAACCCGCTTTCAGATAAGCAAGAGCGGTCACGATCTAAAGCCAGTATGGGTGATAATGGTTGAACTGGTTGACTTTAGCCAATTTGTTAACCATATGCTTATATTAAAAGTACTAAAACCTCAGCATTAGTAATTGTCTCTGAACTCACACACGTGCTTGAGTTGTGCTAAACTAGGCCAAACATGCCGTTTATCGTTCATTTAAACTGCACGCCGAGACGTTAGGTTTGTAAAACTCCTCAGCTGTACCCCTAAACAATGCATAGCACCGTGCTTTAACACAAGGCCAATACAGTTCTGTGAATGTGTGAGTGGAGTCGCTGACACAAATATATCTCCATAAATAGATCAACTGTTATGAACTGTATCCACACTGACACTACAGTTTTATCATAAAAACCGTCCAACGTGTTCTAGGAATGTGCTGATTGTGAAATTCACAGCTGATGCAGATGTTTGATGGTTACTCCTTTCTTCCCAGGAAAACCATAAATACAACTGAACTGTTTAGTTTGTTGAGCTCGGTAGTCCCTGGCGGGGGATGCTGGGCACAAAACCTTTGAAAGAAAGAAACTGCGATGCGAAGCTTCCAGCAGAAGCAGAACAGCGGGGTTGCAGAGTAGAGATCTTCCCACAAGAAGTAACATTTTGGAGATTCCAGTAAAGATTTATTGTGAGGCCGATGAAGTAACTGAGGATGACAGACAAGCCCTTCGCCTTGCCATGTAGGAAATATCAGGTGTCGCAGCCATTTGCTCTGGCTGAGGATGAAAGACCCCATTTTGCTAGTCAATTAAGCCGGCTAGGCGGATGTACAGTGTGGTGGTTCTGGGACGCATCACTGAGAGTATCGGAGAACGTGGGGCCCAGTCGGCCTTGATGAAAGGAAGAGCCCACTTGGCAACCTCATTAAACTGTCTGCCCCTGCCTTTTTCAAAACTGGTGAACCTACCATCACCATGGGAACACAAGAACTTAAGAGGTGGCGCTTTGGATTTTAACATCCTGAATATTTGAGAACATTTACCTGGGGATCTCCCGGTGACTGCCTTGGGTGTCAAGTCAGTCGAATAAAGTTAAGACATCAGCCAGGAAGGAAACTCGAACATTAGTTATTGAGGCAGTTTGAGACAACCAGTAATGGAGGAGAAGATCAGCAGAATCAGACCCAAAACAAAATGGCCTGGAGCATCAAAAAAGAAAAGAAAATTGGAGAGTATAAACAGAGACCTGAGACAAAAGCAAAGAGAAATGGAGGAGACCTGAAGACATTAGCATAATGGCAATGCGTACCACCTCTCAATTGGTTTTCACCACGGTGATCGAAATCACGAGGGCCTCCAAGTGGGTAGTGGGTGGTAAGCTGTTTAAGTCCGGGGTCCGTCTACGGCCCATCAGGGCCCACATGGATGACATGCAAACCATGACAACGACTGCCCCTGCGTATGATGCCTTCTGTGCAAATCACTGTCAAAATTTGAGAGAGCAAATCAGGTTGATGCGCGTGCGTAAATCAAACATCCGCGAGCAAATCTCCGTCTCGCGCGAGCAAAAGTTCATCTCGCGCGAGATATTTGCTCGCTCGCGGAGCGTGAACTTCCTCGCTCGCGAGGTTAATCTCTGCTCGCGCTCGAAGGTGTTTTCTACGCGCTCGTTGTTTTTCTTTTTGACAGTAAGGGGGCGGAGCCAGTCAGCATGGTCTCTACACCTGATTGGTTACAAACCCTGTCTTTGGATTTGCTGGAGTGATGCATTCACACGACTATAGAAGCCCATTTCCGCACTGAAGAAAGGGGATAGAAAGTCGAAATTATAAGATAAAACGTTGTCAAAAAACAAACGCCCCCCTTCGGGAATCGTAGTGGACATGACAACCAGCTACAACCATCATTTACCAGGAGGAAGTTCACGTTTCGCGATGGAGCAAATATCTCGCGCGAGACGGAGATTTGCTCGCGGATGTTTGATTTACGCGCGCGCATCAACCCGATTTGCGATCTCGAATTTTGACAGTGATTTGCCGCCATATCTGTGGAAGCTTCAAAGGAGCCAGCATGAAATTCAACCCAGTAGAAGTAGAACAGGAAAATTGGGCTGAACAAAGGTTCTACATAAATCCCAACTGTATCAGAGAAACCAATCCAGGTACAACTCAACACTAAAGTCACTCATCAGGTCCACACGTTTAGGCAAGAAATCATCTATGACAATGCTTTGCAGCGCTGCTTTTTACACCCCAATTTTCAGTTTACCAAAGAGAGGAGAGTTTAGATATTTGGGTCTGACGTTGGTCTCCCTCCCCCCCGATGAGAATTGCAAAGCAGCGCTGAAATGACTGTGTCGCCTTGGGATGACTCTGTTGCCAACACAATAGTCGAGTGTCACAGAGGGAGGGGCACCTGACCTTGAGAAATCAGCAGCAATTCAACACTTTTAATGTCCATTTCACACACCATTTCGTACCAATGGATTTAAAAGCCTGAACGACCGCCGCAACAGTTGTTACGCTCAACATTTTGACATCCATAATGTCCAGCGGTCAGAAAACCGTCTCTGCAGTTCCTGCAAGGAAAAAGCCTCAATGTGTGTGTGTGTGTGCAAAACAGGGGAGGAAGGTCTTCCCAATGCTACGCTAACAGCTGCGACGGCAGCCGCTATGAGGATCAGGCGTATCATTGAGTTTCTATGATGTCACCAGTTTGGCGAGGAAAACAGATGGGCTGGGCAAGGGAACTGAACCTCCCGTTAATAAACACATGCAAATAAATACCCGCTCGCCGATAAGCAAAAACAAACCACACACATATACACACACCGTCAGCCACTCAGAAATTCCATCAAAACGCACCGTCAGCCATGCATAAACACCTATTCTCTTCATTTGACAGACTGCTCCACCTGCTAGTTTAAGATGCAATGTATTTCTCCTAATATGCCCAAAGAGCATGCTAATCTAATTAGAGTGTCAGTCAGCAGAGTGCTCACCTAAAGATAAATTAGGAAAGGACAAAATCTATGAACGGGAAGAAATCTTCTTGCGAGGATGTGGCATTTCTACGTCTACTACGCCCCCAACCCCCACCTCTGCGTGAAGTTTCTTTAATAGTTTCAGAGCCGTCCCTGCTGAGATTCATTACCTGGCCTAATTATAAAGGCAAATGAAATCAGCTCCAATGCATTACTAATAGAGGAGAACCATTAGGATTATTTTGCAGTATTTGAAGAAATATGATAAATTCCAACTATTTTCATGCCTGATTAAAGACACATGAAGATAACAAAGGAGGTTTATGAATGTGATCGAGATGCAGAGGGAAAGGACGGGTGTGAAACTGGTGACTGGACAGAATACAGATAGATAGAAAACATAAAAGCCGAAAGGGGAAAAAGAGGGAGAGAGTGGTTTTGGTGGGGGTGATTGGATTAAAGAGAATGCTGGCTTTTCCACTTGGGGAGTTATTGATGCCCTATTGGATGCAGCTTCTTATGAAGAGGTGAGCTGTGTGTGGTCCCTGTGACCAAGGGCCACACTTCCTGCACGGGCTGCTGAACATCCGATCGAGGTGCATCAGAGCCGGACGGGGAGAAACCGGCATTAACTTCCCTCAGGCCTAAGACGAAGGGACGGCCGCACTGCCGCTCCCTCCCCTCGGACCAGCAGGGAGGGAAGGGTGCAGCCCAGCCACGGGAACACTATAGCTCAAGAGAGTAAGCAACCATAAAATAAAAAATGGACTTCGCAGGGAAGTAAGCCTCATAATTATTTGTTATAATCAGTTAAAATCTTTTTCTCAAACATCCCCCAGGAGGCGCTGGGTTAAAAATCCATTTGTGGGAAGTGTACCGTGACAGCGAGCTCGTCTCCCTGGAGACAGAGGATATGACAGTAGAGATTGTGCGTCTGGATCTGTCTGCTGGGGCTGTATGTATATATATATATATATATATAAAATATGTGTGTGTGTGTGTGTGTGTGTGTGTGGGTCTGTGGGTGTATGTGTGCATAAGGATCAGTATGCACACATGTACGTGGGGCATTTGAGTGTTTTGAGTGTGCAAATTTGAGAGTCAGTGGAGCACGCAAGCTCCCGAACACACAGTCAAACACACAGACCAGAATAATACCATTTCTTTTTTTTGATTTCAAGAGCGGATCTCTTGTGTTTTAAAGGTCGGCTGCACGAGAATGCAATGTTCTCTTGCTGTATCCTGTGAAATAAAACAGACAGAAGGCTCTCACATAATACTTAAGACCGTTAAAAGCACAACTCCAAGAGTAAGCAATTATATATATATATATATATATATATATATATATATATATGTAAATATATGTGCAACCGTACCTCTAAGACTGGATTTATATGTATTTTTGTTTTTTCCACTGCTATAAATTTAGGCTTCATCACCACATCGTCTCTGTGATGCTGATCACATTGTCAATAAGTGTTATGAGTAGAATACGAGTTACAAAAGAAAAATAGCCTGGAAAGGAAGAGGAACAGAGAAGGAAGAGGTCTCGGGGAAGGAGGGAGAGGAGTGGGTGTCCTACTTTACCGTCACACCGTCTTGCCATTCATGCTCCTTCTGAAGCTGCTCCGCTTCCCTGGCCAGTTTCTACAAGGAAACACAAAAAAAGACAAAACAACAGAGTGTGTGTCAGGAGTCAATGGGACATGGATTTGTGTGTATGACATGAAAACCAGATGGAAATATTGCAGTGACCTTGTTCCCTACAAAAAGTGGTGCAGCTGTGAATAAACTGGATAATTCAACGGATTAGGGAGCGCCAAAACCCAAAACACCTTCCTCCTTAATCAGTCCAAATTACAGTTTAGCATCACAAGCCAACAACTGCTTGTAAAGTGCCACTAGCAACACAAAATTAAATTAAATGTTTTGAGAAGTGCAAATTGTCTTTGTTTAGAGAGTTCTGTTGGGAGCATCTGCATTTGAGTATATCAAAAAACAATGTAATTATTAACATTTGAGACACTACAGAATGAATCAACTAATATAAATATGTAAATGAATGGGGAAATTATTGTTACATATTGCTGAGGTTATAATATGTCTGAGTATTTTTTTGATTGCCTTAGTTGAAATGATCACCAGTGGGCCCGGAGTGGAGCCATGCCAGTTCAGATTAGCAGGATATCGTCAATGCAATGTTTGCTGATTCGTAGCTTTAGTTGCTAACGAATCGTTAGAGTCACATGTGCATTACAATACCGTTCAACATAGATGGTTCGATTGACTTTATATTGGCCACTGATACGTCAGAACACCATGACTTGTAATGAAATTGTCACACCTGTATGTCTAGTTGCGTCTTTGTCCTGTCTCCACGTCGGTTTTCGTGACTTCCTGTTTTATTTTGATGTTTAACTCTCCTCTCATTTGAGGTTCCTTGTCCCCCCTGATTCCTGATTGTGTCCACCGGTTCCCTTTTCCTCCCCATGTCTTCTTATAGCCTGCATCTCTCTTTGTCTTGTGCCAGTGTGTCAACCTGCGTCGTCATACCAGCAGTGTCCGTAGCCGTAGTCCGGCTTGTCTCGTGATAACCGTTTCACCTCGTGTCAGTAATTTTTCTTTAGAGCTTTTTTTTGTTCCTGTGTCGGGCCTCAGTTAGTTTTTGATAGTAGCTCTGTTTTCTTCCTTTTGGAGCGTCCTTAGTTTTTTGGATTTTGTTTCGTACTTTGTATGAAATAAACTGTCACCCTATCATCCCGCTCTGCGTCTGAGTCCTGCCTCCCGATCGGTTCTGTCAGAAATGAAACCCAATATTTTCTATGAGTATTCCTCGCCACTGCAGCTTTCTTAAAAATGTGCCAGACATTGTTTACTATAATGTACCGTAGGTTTATCTCTGAAGAAGCTTAAAAGTATGTAGGCTTCTCATACAGCGAGTCATCCAAGTGGCAAATATGGTGAAGCCTCAGGCCCAATCCCACCGCCCCCCCCCCCCAAACCCCAAGTCCTGAACCCTCAGGGACCTAATTGACGTCACCTAGAGTCCGTCTGCACGGGGTATGAGTCTGTAAGGGCTTGAAATGGTGTAAATACAAACGGGGAAGCACTTTGCTTCCACATGTCACGACACCATGACAACGTAAAAAGAAATATGGTGTACTATTGAGCGTATTTGTTTCATATGTTTCACTCCCTGATTGGAACGTCTTTCGGGCTTTTTTTCCCATAAGATGAGGGGTAATTTCAAAATATGTTTCAAAAAAGCTACAATGTCAAAATGTAATATTTGATTAATAAAGTAGTGCATTTGGTCTGATTTCATGTTTCTGCACACACGTGGGTCGTCCTTTCCTTACGTCTCCATGCCGCCACTGGTTTTTCCGTGTCCAAAGTCGCATTTTCCTCGGGAAAAGGGAGTTACACAGTAATGCTGATTTACAGAAAGGGTTCATAAAGGGTTTAAAACGTCTGCCAGAGAGCCCTCAAACACTCGCCGATTTGACAGTGGGACAGAACTAAACCCTCACGGAGTTAGCGAGAGAGCCCCTCAAAGTCCGTGAGTCGTAAGACGTGGATTGGGCCCTGGCGCCTCTACGGCCCTCCCTCTTGCGCCTCAGCATCTAGGTTTTCCCAAGCCTCAAGGGGGCCATCTTGTTCCTGTCCCAGAATAGCATGATCAGCCGTAAAGTCCCAGGAGCCCGGGGCCCTGGAATTACTAACCCTGCTTAGACCCGTGCTACCCGAGTGCCTCAGTGGAGGAACCAGCCCCATTCCAACGGAGGCATTTTATCTACCAAAAACACACGAGACATAAACTAACATGCACTATAGCCAAAGCAGTCTTATTTCTCCCCCCCCCCCCCCCCCCCCCTCATCTCAGCTGACCCTCCCACTCACGGACACAAACCTGCTCCGTCTCCTCCAAGCACAGACCGGGCCCAGAGTCTCCGCTCAGGCTGCAGCGGCGCGTACAGGGACGCTAGGGGAGCATAATTGTTGTACAGTAAGTACGTACTGATATCTCTAATCCAATTTGTGAAAATCTGGATGCATTAAAGTCCTCTGCGTCGTTTTGCTTTTGCACTGGGCTTTTAATCACCTGAACAAGAACTGAACAACAACAATAAGATTTATTTAATTTCCTAATGAGACATTATGCGGCTGAAACAATGAAATGAGGATGTAATTATCCCATATAAATTATTACAAAGGAGTCCAATAGAAAAAAAAAAACTGTAATTTGAATTACTTAAAAGAGGGTCAGTCTTCCTAAAGGGCAGCACCGCTGTGGTAATCTCTTGATAAAACTATCAACAGCTACAGTTTTCAATTAAGGATAAATACTGAGGGGTTGAACAATAATCCAGTTGTGAGATTAGTCTGGAAGAAAAGCCAAATGATTTCAATCTGTGTCACAACAGCTGGAATGTTTAATGTTTTTTTTTTAAATGATATGCAAAGTTGTTTTTGGGGGACATAAAAAGCTTTTTTCCACAACCCTGTCATGTTTTTTGATCCAGCGACCCCACGGCCCCTACGACTTTCTCTCTGTATTTAATCTGTAAGTACAAATCTCTACTTTGTCCTTTGATAAATTCCATTTCCCTCCCCCCGAGTAGCCCACGTGTCTTTCATTTTCAGAGCCCTGTTTCTCCAGCTGCTTGTCCCGTAGTATTTTTCCTCCCTCTCTCCTTGGTGGGCCACCATTTCTCTAGAACCCTATCTCCTCCCCAGCAGCTTAATGCAGTACCCCCCTGCTCAAAAACACCAATGTGTCTTCTTGCGTCTTTCCCGTTCTCTCTGTTGGCCCAGATGGATGGGCAATGCAAACAGCCAATGAATCAGAGTGAGGGATGTGGGAAGGCGGGGGGCAGGGATATATCATCTATGCCGGTGGCTGGAGCCCAAGCAGCTTAGAACGCTGGATGAGCATAGTGAGATCAGCGCAGTACAGCACAGATAAGCTCGGTTCAGGCCCACACAACGCCGCAAATAACACTACGGCGCCCGGGCTACAAAGACGCCAGGAGAGTCGACGGCGCGAGCACTTGCGCTCTCGTGTTATTGCCATCGTAACCTTGACACAAAATGGATTACGTCGGGCCATTTTGTCAGCCAAGGTCAAGGACCATGAACGCCGCTATGTAACGGATAGGAGCGCGCAGAGTACCTCCACATCCGCCGCCTTAAACGACACACAGCGGAACCTGCCGTATAATTAGTCAGCATGAGGGGATTAGGATCTTTAATATTCATAACTATTCAGGTTGCTCTGTTCCGGAGGGGAGCAGCTTAATCACGCGGTCATGTTATTTCTGGGGGAATACAGCACACGGGGGACGGACAGCGTCACGCTGCGGAGAACGCCAACTCGCCGACGCCGGGCCGCCGGATTGCTGCAGCCGGTCGGGCCCCTCCACTGAGCATTCACTTAAAGGGCACTTGACACACCACACTGTTGTCCGTGTGCTCTGCAGGGACACTCCAACACAGCCCCACAACGCGCGTGTTTGAGTGCGAGGGCCCTCGAGAGAACACGACGCAGTCTGCGCACGTGATTGTACCCTTGAATCGGGGCACTCAACATATTCCAAATGATCCCTCGGCTCAGTTTTCTGGGAACGCTCAATTCACCTTGGGGACCAAAAGACTGTGAAATGACGCCGCTGGGGCCACAACGCTGCGAGGGTGAAGCCGTGGGAGATTTAACAGTGGTTTGCTGCCGTGGACGTTGACAATGGTAACGGTAAGCCACTGAGCTTGTATGTATAAAGACAGCTTGCTGACAGCAGAGAGATGCAGTGTCGTGCAGCAGTTGGTCCATTAGGGGGCAGCACATCGAGCGTACCGATGAGCCCCAACGCCAACACCACCAGCACCACCAGCAGCAGCAGCAGCAGCAGCAGCAGCCAGTGGAGCCTGTCAGAGTGAGAGCAGTCTGCTTTAAGCTCTTCATTCTGTCTTCTCCACTCGGCCGGGATTAAGGCCAATCATAGAAATCACTGAGTCAGAACCGCCCCACAATAACAGATGGAGGGACCTTCCACTCCAGAATTTTAAAACATCTCAGACAAACTCACTTTCACTTCGCCTCGCACCCCTCGGGGGCTGCTGCAACCCCCCCCCCCCCCCCCCCCCTCCACCACCACCACCACGGCCACCTTTTCCTTCTCTCGCCATCCTTTTATCACTCCTCTTTTCCCGCCTGTTTTATCCCGCCATCATATGCTGTACTCCATTTCTCTCCATCTGTTTCAGTTTACTGCCCTCAAACTTTATTCCTCCCCTAAAGCCGGATTCATTCCAACAGTCAGAAAACCAACTTAATTGACTTCGCATGGCACGGTTCTTGTCGCTGACGCAGGATGTGAAGAAGCTGGAAAACCTTTGACCATTTCACGTTGCAGTAACAAACTGCTTCGATAAAAAACAATGGGCTGTCCATAATGAGGAGAAATAATGACCCTTAATTCCAGGTCCCGGGTCGGTTTGTTACTGGTAGCGGGGTAGTGTGGTCCTTATTAGCTAACTCTGACGGGGGATCTGCGCGGATGGGTGGGAGACCCCCGCCTTTGTTCTGTGATCTCAAAGCCCCTCGTGGCCGTGGCCGTTTGCAGCGGCGTGCACGTGTGTGTGTGTGTGTAGTGCTTTTGTAGCATGTGCTTAGATAATCCCCGCCTTTGCCCCCCCCCCCCCCCCTCACTCTCCGATAATCTTCCCTCTCCTCAACGGACATGTTAACAATTTCCTTATGCGTTTCCAGAGCAGAGCATTCGAACGCCACTCTGCTGTTTCCACGGAGACCGGACGTGTAAGACGCGAGCCGTCACCTCAGAAACGCCATGTTCCCGGGTGTAGTTGAATCGGACAAGAAAGGCAGGCGTCTTTACTTTGGAGCGAAACAGAAGCTCTCTGCAGATCTAAACTATCGGTCTTCAGAGCTACGCTGAACCCCCCCCCCACCTTGATCACAAACTCTTGTGTGCTCATCAGTCTTCCTTTGACTTCATAAAATGGTTATTAGCAAAATATGATTATGCTAGGAAAAATGTCAAGGGAGCAAATGAGCCAACCTAACGGCCGCTGAAGTGTCTCCATAAAAACAATATTCATTTTCATCTAATTTAGACGCTTTTTGTTTCATTTGAGAGACTCCATTGAAAACAATTCGCTCATTAAACCACACAGCCTTTGAAGCTAAGTGGCAGACTCATCATCACAGAACAGGGCCAAAGACCATTTTAATTCAATGGCGCAACTACCATTGTCGATTTAATTAAACCTCCCATGGGAGGATTGCTGCAAACAGCTTTATCGCAGAATTTACGTTACGTATGCCGGGGTCACGTTGCACAAAAATCCGGCACGGATCTAAAAGACAGAAACGGTCAAACAAGGTCACTGCAGGGGAACCGTGGTGAGTCAACGCCACACGGACGCGCAGCCGCCGATGTCTCGCAAGAGGCAAAGCGTCCTACATGCGGTGGCCAGCAGGGGGCTGAGGCTGAGCGTGCAGGGGGGGGACGTGGGAGGGTGGGGGGGTGTCTGGCTGGTTGGGCTCACTGTTCATCGTTTGACAGATAGTCACAGACATGCCCAAACTGCTGCCCTGCCTGTCCTGCTGTCGCTGGTATCAGTCAGACTACGGAGACAAGAGTCAGAGGAGAAGGGAACCCAAAGGCGGCCATTTACAAAATAAAAAAAGATTCAGACGCCTTGTTTTCTATTGCAGCCCTCCGGGCATCGACCTTGCAGGTGACTGAGAAGGAGAAAATTGCATACACAATTTTTGAGAAAAAAAAAAAAAGCGACATTCCACTAGAAAAAAACATAGCACAAGGCTGATGTTTTAGTTGGTACATCCGTTAGAAAAGGTGTGTGCGATTGCTTGGATGACCTGCTTGTTTCAGGCGAAGCGGAGCTGCGTTGAGATGCAGGGCAAATGTCTCCTTGATCAGAGGTTAGAGTGCTACACACACACACACACACACACACACACACAACGCACAAACTCCCTTCCACACGGTGTACACTACGCAATCAGGCCTTCCTAATTGATTATACACACCGTTGTGTTCTCTGTGCCCTTTCCTTTGACTGGCTGAAGCTGGACGCAGATACAGTTCGAGAGGGTCAGACTAATGTCAATTATTATATATGGCACATTCTAACAATATTGGATTCGTGATCTTGTAACATTTCTTCTGTTGCATGTCGCTGTCTACAGTGTGGAGCGGAAACGGTCGGAGGGAATGAGAGCGGATGAGTAGGACCGGGACAGGGCGGTTGGAATGAGAGAGGTACCCCATAGGAGGATGGGTTGGGTTTTTTTTTAACACAAACTAATATTATCTCAAAGCAGCCTAGCACCCCTTCCGCGCTGCAAATCAAGGGCAAACTGTTTATTTCTGCGGCCCTTTTTTTTTTGCCCTTTACTCCAATCATCCTTCCCCTTACTTCAGATTGCTCAATAATGAAGGGAATTACTCATTCGTGGCTTATAGGAGGTTTATTATTCAAATAAAAGGTCACAACGTGTTACCACTCTGATATTTTGTGAGTTCCCGCGGATTCACCTCGCCGCCGCCTCCTCCTCCTCCTCCGCTACAGATCCATGGTGTCTGACAAAAGCCTTGTCAAAGTGCCAGAGAGTCCAGTGACAGCAGCTGGTGTTTGACAAAGTGTATCATTGACAGTGTGTGGCCGGGCAATTGTTTGGTATTTACACACATGCGCACACATGAGTACACACCTTCACTCGTACTTGTCCACGGACACGCACATACACACACACACACACACGCACACCCTATAACGTATTCCAGCAGATATAAAAGGAGTAAAAACGTGCAGACACGGCTGTCTCTCAAAGCAATTACAGCAGATTGAAACCAAATTAAATTTGAAGCCTGGAGCAACACCAGCTACTGAACGTCTGTGACAGATATGACAGGGGAGGGAAGGGAGAGCCGCGGGCCCAAAGGGTGGAGGGGATGCCGCAGAGAGCGGCAGGTGTGGGTCACAGAGGAAGAGAGAGCTGCTTGGATAGGAGAGCTAATGCAGACGGAAGTAGAGCAGATAGCTGGCCTCTCACAGAGAACGTCAGGAGGGGGAGCTGCCGGGAGTTTAAGGAACATGCAGATGTTTTTGCGCGTTTTAGCCCATTTACTGTAAAGTTGGTATTCTATATGTTGCCCCCAACCCGGTTTGAAAAGCACACCATATGTTTCTGGATTGATTTCTTAGCTTCGGGGCAGCGCCGGTTTATATTCATTTCAATACGAACTGAACTTTGAGAGCTGTTGGAGTTACTGGATATTGGTAATTCATCACAGTAAACGTTTTTTTCACCTTCATCACAACGCTCCGACATCCAGGACTGGAGAGCCGGCTGCTGAACAGCATGCAACAAATGACCAAGTTCACACCATCTCTTTTCTTGACATCCATGTTTTCCGCTGTTGTTTGTGCTGTAGCTCCCTAATGTCACACTTTTCTGCAGCAGTCATACAATAAAAAATAATGTAATAAAAAAAAGGCACAAATTGTACAAAATGCACTATCAATGTAGGTTGACTTTCATAGATAATTAATTGAGCCCAAATCGTTGCCTTGGAAATCACGGTTGGGAAATTATCAGGAGTAATGCAAATGCACAGTGACAACACAATGGTGTATCCATGCAAATTGTGTTAAATACAGCATGTCTTATACCCTTTTCATCTATAAAAATCCCTGAGGAAGAAAAACGGCTTCACTACGTCCAGTAAAAGAACATCTTTACACTGGAAGGTGATACCGTGTGACTAGCAACACACTATAATCTGTAGACCATTTAGCAATCACAAACGTGCCCCGTTACAAGCATACAGATTAGCTCACTCTCTAGTTCTCCAGGAGATCTCATTTTTTCTCCATTTTCATTATTCTAGTCCAAGAAATGACAGGATTAGTTGTGGCGGCTTTTGAACACCTGATGTTATCTTCCTCTCCTGGGTGAACAATTAATCCCTCTCATTTCCCTTCTACTCCTCATCCTCTCTCTCTCTCTCTCTCTCTCTCTCGCTCCCCATCCAGGCTTCACCTTCGCCTCCATTTCACTGTTCCTCTCTTCTTCTCCCTGCATCACATTGTCTCTCCCGGAGGAGAGATGTTTTACCAGAGAAATGGAGCTAAGTGGCCTCATGTACGGCGTTCTGTGGAGATGTATGAAAGCACGCAGTAAGTTTCTGTAGTCACTGCTCATACAGTATGTTCACACATTTACATTATACAGACATTCAATTTCCATTAGCAAAATCAATAAGTGATGGATCTATATTTGTAGACACAGTAGGAAGTTTTAAATGTGTCTACTGACTAACAAGCGACAGCAACTGTCTATCTGGCTATCAATGTAAATCTTTGATCATTCATCAGTCAATACTCCTCAGTCACAGAAGGAAGGATTCTCTGGACATCCAACCAAAGCTTTCATGCTCAGCATTCACATGTGCCGAAAGTGGAAATACAATAATGTAGAATCTTGGATTTGTCCACAAAAAAAAAAAAAACATACACAATAATGTAGAATCTTGGATTTATACACAAAAAAAAAAATATATATATATATATATATATATATATATATATATATATATATATATATATATATATATAAGGTCTGGTGGAAAAATTATGATCTCATTTTAAATTACTGCTTGCGAAATTATAGCTCAATCCATCTTTTTTTCATTTTAAACTCTCAAGATGCCGGTTTTCTCCCTCCCAGTCCTGTCTAAGAAAGTAATCCCACAGCTTTCTTTTCATGTCTGTCAGTAGTGCTTTGAGCACGCTCTATTTTCTGAGCGGATAATTCACTTGAGTGACTGATAATACTGAATATGATGTTGTATTTTATTAGTCAAATATCATCTAGAATTTAAAGCAACATCCTAAATCCATCTGCACTTAATACTACTACTCTCACTGCTTGTTATGAACACAGATGTTTAAACATTATTGTTACATAGGAAGGAAGAGAAATATGACTCATTGTTCATTAGCTCGCTAGCTAACAAGCTAAAACACGTAAATATGTTCAGGAAGTTTAGAGAGCACATTTGAGAAAAGCTATATTTTCCCCCGGCTCGCAGTTACTTTACGTACCTCATGTTTCTACCCATTTCAATGCACATTTACATTAAAAAACAGCCTGAAAAAATTATTATTATTCAATTATGCAATTCAGTATTCGCTGCCAATACAGAAAATAATGACCACTAGGTCGAAGATGCATAAGGAGTAACTGCAATGTAGCAGGGCCATTTTTCTATTATGCCGTCCCGCTTTCTGCCCCGATGTTGCCTGACAAAAATGCCAAATGATGCCTGAAGACAAAGGTGATAAAGCAGTAAATTGACATTCATGCATTCTAAGGTGAAAACCACACTAAATGCCCCCTTCGCGCTGTTACAACCTCTTGGAAATAGTCACATCCTTAAATCACACATAATTACTGCTCAAGTAGAGTTAAAGGTAACTGCCCTTTCCTGTAAACTGATATATAACTAATTTAATCTTTAAGAAATTGTATTTTGATAATTGCAGAAGAGACATTTACTTCACAGTGCTTTTGATGTGTCGCGTAAGAGAAGAATTGGACTTCTTTATGCTGACCGTGAGAATAAAGCAGGCCTCGGTATGAATTAACTTGACGACGAGCGGTGGAGCCGAGGGCGCACAAGGCTGCTACCAAGACGAATCAGCCCAACAAAACACACAGACGTCCACTTCTCAATCTTAAACTTATGCACACATGTTAAGACTGAAGCACACACACACAGACAGACACACACACATATAGCAATCACCCAGAATAAAGATGCAAAAAATCCCTCCACATACATCTACTTTTTAAAGAACTCAGCACTCAGCATTGTTGAGGGCAGGGGAAGAAAATGGCTTTTTAAAATCTGCCTGCTGTTGTATTCGGTATCATTACAGACTAACTGTGGGCAAAGATTATACTGCAGCACATTCTGTCTGTGTGCATGAAGTCAATTTACCCAACGCCATTTTCAGTTTCTCATTACCTCAGTGGTAAACATTGTGTGCCTTTTATCTCACCTATAACTTGCTAAATGTATCTTCCCGTCAGGGGAAGAACGTGCTGGTACGAAGACAGATGCATAATATAAAAGACCAACGTGGAAAATGTAAAATGACTGAAAAGCCCTTGAGGGAGAAAAAGAAACGGTGAAAGATAAAAAAAAAAGAAGGGAAGAAAGCACAAGTGTGACAGAGGGAGAGAGAGGGAGGGGTTTAGGTAGCGCCGCAGCAGTCTAACCTTGACAGAGAGCATCTTCCGACAAGCATCTGCCTCCTGTAATAATTTGGAAATAATCTACATGCACAAAGGCCCAGCAGTCTGGCAGAGCAAATGCTCTGTGCCTGATCGATCACTCCGATTCAGCCAGCTGCCGGTCTCTGTCTGCGCAGGACCAACATCGATCTCAGGCCTCCCCTCCTTCCCCGCAGCGAGTCGGGTGATAGAGTGAGGAAGAGGGTAGAAAAGCGAGACTAGAGATGGAGCGAATAATGCCAAAAAGGAGAAAAACCACAGAGAAGAGATATTCAAATTGCTTTAGGAATACATTTTATAATAGTAAAAGTCGCAGAATCCAGGCCATTACGTTGTGACCTGGACGCGAAGATCCTCTAGCTTCTGACACGATAAAATCCACACCAGCAACAACATATCCCATCAACACATCTAATTACTACAGAGTTGTGACAGCATTAACTGCCACTGCGCATTCGGCCCCTAGCAATTAATTGACTTCTAAATGGTCTGTCATTAGCACCAATTCAAAAGAATAGATGTACCGCTCCGCCATCACTTAGCATAGTCTTGCCAGCGCTGCCCTTAAGAAGCAGCTTCAATGGTTGTCCATCACGGGACGGGTCCCATCAAGAGAGGGGAGGCCAGCAACCTCCACCTTAATCAGCAGCCGGAAAGCAAGACAGAAACCTCGCTTTGGTGTTGAGGAGTTCTGGTATTTACTCACCTACAACTCAACACTATGACATTCAGTTATGATATTACTGCCAACTGTAAGGAGTTTTCTATTTGTATAACACAGTAAGTTTCTTAAAAATGCATATTTTTTAATATATAGCTGGGCAACATACCAGCGGAAAATATTTCCATGGTGGATGTTTGTAGCTTGTGCCTCAGACAAGGACTCAACAAACAATCTCTCTCTTCTTTTAAGTCACATAGTCACATATTTCTTCTAAAAAAAATGCTACAACAAAAAGCCAATGTCAGGTCTAGAAATACTGTATATACAGGTGCATGACCTGCCTCAATCCCCCCACACTTTACAGATGTAAAGCCCAAGTGTCCCTGATACAGGGATTCACATCATTTGGAGCCAGTTTGTGCAGTGGTGGCGTTGGCGTTGCATCAAGCGCGAGGGAAAAATCACAGCTGTCCCTTCATTTTTCTTGTATAAAATAAGTAAATGAACTCAAACATGACATCCAACTTCCTGCCTGCCACCAGGAAAGAAAAGACATTTTGGCTTCACTTTTGGGGAGCTGTCATGACGTCCATCTTTGAATACAGTCTACGATAGCGTGCAGTGTTCAGTGCTATAAACTGTACAGTACGACTTGTGGATGGTGGGTCAAATGGTAAAGGCTTATTGTGATAAGCTGAACCTGAGCTTGTAAGTTGGTAATCAATGATAGGGATTAATACGTATCAAAGAGACGAAAAGGAGTCTGATTGCTTTTATCTTGGGTCGCGAAGATTAAAAGAGCACACATGAAAAAGAGAGAGACATGAGGGGAGGGAGACCCGGGAAAAAAAGGGGAGAGGGGGGGGCAGACAGTGTGAGATAATTATTATCGTAGTGGTGGTTTTCCAAGGTCAATATTTGAGATTCTCCTCAACCGGCTCCCCCCCCCCCCCCTCCTCCCAACCCTCCCACTGCTGCCTGCAGGCAAACTCCTATCTTCTCCTACCTTCTTCTCCCGTCACGACACCTTTTCCCTGTCACTCATTCGCCAGCGGAAGGCAGTGTCCCACTCCTGTGGTCGTGCCTCCGTTAAGGCAGTATAGCTTTTACAACACAGGGCGAATTAAATGGGCAATAAACAAACCAACTGGCCTTCTGTCTGTGCAGTTTGGGGAGTCACCTGTCAGTCAGCTGTTAAGCATGCATGAAACCACATCTCCAAGCCACAGCTTCATTGGCTTGTATGAAAATACACTTGCCAATCATGAAAAGTGTTCGGCCATTATTTTACGACAGGCTGTCAAAGCTCAAGACAGTGGGGAGGCAAACAGAGGAGGAGGAGGAGGAGGAGTAGGAGGAAGAAGAGGACGGTTGAAGGCAAACAATAAGAAAACTAAATAACAATTGTGAGGTTCTTATTTGTGAATTCCATGAAGTCAGAGTCAGAATGTAAGGTGAGGGTTTGCATTTAAAACAGTCAATTTTATGTGTGCAAAGTATAGTTTAGTGTACAAACTAATCACATGACAAATGCCAAACTAATCTAAGGATGTGCTGCTTTTCTTAGTTTTCTGTTAAAGTCAAGAATTGTGTGTTTTTGTCTATATTTCAGGGAAAATAAGACACAAAGGAGTCACCTGCTCTGGGATATTATATTGTAAATTGCATATACGACTTGACTTGAACAATAAAGGAATTATGATATCCTCCGAAAGGGTCCAAACCTCAAACATGCATTTAGAACAAGCTGTAAAGGTCACAGGAAAGACTGACAGGAACCCTGGCTGTCTGGCTCGCACGCGGCATGTTTCAAATCGCGCCACCGGGGGAGCTCCAGGCTTTTGGGCTTCTGCAAATGTGCTCTAACAGAAAATAAGAACCCGGTTTCTTTATTTGCACGATGCCACAACTGACGTGACTCGATGCAACAGGCTGAGACAGACTCTGATCGACTTCCACTTACGAAGCAAACAGGAGAGAGGCGTCGAGCGCCCTGCAAATGAATGTCAACTTGGGGAGAAATGGAACGGGGAGAATTATTCAATCTGCAGCCACCTCTTCCTGGGGAGAACTGAGGTGAGGGGAAGGCGAGCGAAGGGAGATGAGGGGAGGAGACAAGGGAGCAGAGAGGGCTGAGGCGCTAGATGCCGTTCTCCCTGGGCAGGGTCCAGCGTGGCAGGCTCCTAGATAAGCCGAGCAAAGATTAACAGCTTGCTCTGATGGAAGAGCAAAAAACAAAACAAAAGGCAGGCGACCTCTGCTTCCTTTGGCCTCTCGGCGTGAGTGGCCTTACTCTGTGAGGACACGTGCTGGGGATTGTGCACATTCGTCATGATGAGAATGTTTAACACGTATAGTCAACAGGGTGCCGGGGGGAAAAAAGGAAACGTATATTGTTCCCCCCCCAACTTGAGCTGCGTGACCTCTCATATCCTTTCAAACACGTCCCTTTTTTGTCTTTCACATACAGTACAGGTTTTCATTTCCTGCAGTTCTACACTGCAAACTAGTACGGCGTCCTCGGTGGGAGAACCTGCACGGCTGGCAAGCGGCTCCTCTGAAGAGCACTTCTACCTGCTGGAGCTCAGGCGTTACAATAAAACCAGGAACAACTGTAGGGGTCTGGTAAAACTGATATTCAGGTATTCGAAGGCTGTTCGAATAGATTTACCATTTACCAGAGGCAATTTTATCATTCACTGCCGCCGTTTTGCACAAAAAGTTAATGATCAGAACAATATCTCAAAAACATTCTTTTTTCCCGCTTCTGTTTCTTGCTGTTTCAAACGAGGACAGAGTTATTTCTGAAATCAGTTATTAATGGTTTGAACTCTCTTTGGCAAAAGTCATATTTATTTGCTGTTTGTCAAGAAAACTGCAAAAACGTGCATCTCTATATGATTTGGCAGTGACTTTAACAGAAGTAGTAAGAAGCATTCCGACTAAACTTTAGATTGACTATCGACTGTGTAGATTGGAAACCCATTTACGTATATTTGTACAAAGGGTTTAGGAGATTGTGTGTTGATAAGATCTCAGACATCAAATGTATCACTGCGAGAGAGCAGCGCATCCAGAAGAAAGACAATATCATTTTATGTGGCAGGGCACCTTGTATCCAAAATAATTGCATCACACTCATTTGCACTAAAATAATGACAACTCAAGCGATGAAGTTGAAAAGAAATAACATCATAAATTATGTTAAAAATGGTACACAGGTAATGCATAATTTCACTGCCTCATAGATTTTTTTGCAAAGAACCATGAAGGCAATCATGCATTTTTTAATACTAGATTGATTCACAACGTGGAGGCTTCTCCATCACCAATGCCTGCACCCACAAACTGTTGCACATCGACATCCTCTCAGCTGATGAAGCTGATAAGAGTGAGCTGGTGGATTATCGCTGGGATGAAGATGAGGCAGTGGAGGTGGAGGGTGGAGGGCTGGGAGACTGAAGGTGGGGTGGATCGTGATCTGCTTAGTGAAATATGACATATTTTAAAAGACATTATTTTTCCCAACCTCCTAACCACACAGTTCCTTTTGTTGTCCGCAGAAGACACTATTTTCAAACCAGACAGCGGTTTAACATATATTTAACGTGTCATTGCTGAGCTGTTTTTCAAAAGCCCCTTTTATAAAAATGATCTTTTTCAATTGTGCCCTTAAGGAAAGAAAATAACGAACAGACAAGAGTTCTGCCTGGCAATTGACAAAAAAGAAAGGAATAAAAACGCCAGCGTTTCAGCACAGCGATTGCCGATTCAAGTGTCTCCGTCTCTCCTTTTCTCTCCCCTCTCTGCAGATACGAAATCGCACATGGGCGACTAGAAATGTATGTTTTATGCAGTTTGGAGAGACGGCTGCATAAAAGCACAAAGCAGTCATTTCCATTCATTTGTCTCTCGCTGACGGGGAAATTAAGGAGTGAAGCAGATGCTATTGCTACGTGAACAAGTTGCTTAAACACGGAAAGCATTTTTTTTCCTTTCAAGAAGAAGTTGGATAATTAGATGCTGTATAACTCCCCCCGCTCCCTCCCCTCCCAACGCTTCCTGCCTGCAACCCATATTGTCACTCAATTGAATGACTTTGTCTGAGACAGGAACACGGCAGAAAAATATAACTCTCCCGCTGTACACTGACATTTGTTTTGAGGGGAAAAAAGGGAAAGCAGAGCATTTAAATGGAGCTGCAAATGGTACATTCAAAGCTAAAATAAATGTGTGCATTGACGATGAGGAGAAATGTGCTGGGGGCATCAGCAGATCAGGTTCTGACATTTTGTCTAATGTAGAATGCTGCAGAAGAAACACTGGGTTTGGGATTTTGTGACCTTTCATCAGCGGGAGTGCTTGAATAAACCAATAGCATAGATAATATAATCTAGATTTATGAGAATCTGTTTATACAACACAATGCTTCACCTTATCCTGTGTGTGTTTGTGTGTGTGTGCGTGTGTGTGTTGACACATCTGTATAGGGCAGCGACATAAGACCAGTTCAGATGAGCCTCCGTACGCTGAGACCATGTCTGAAGGAAAAATTGGGCCACATTGGGTCACATTCAGCCAGCAGCCGCAGTAGTTTTGGGTTATGTTGCACCTTTACTTTATAAAGATAATTACATAATGCCACATTGTTGCTCCTTTATTGGCAACGACAGAATAGCTTCATGTTAGTTTCCTTCAGGTTAAACAGGACGACGCTTGAGCAAATTCTCTCGGCTTAGAAGAAGTTAGTCAGCCGTACGTTGAGTGAGGTGATTGTGTGGTGTGTGTGTGTGTGTGTGTGTGTGTGTAGTGTAATAGCTTTGCTGCAGGTTGAAACAGATGGTTGCTAATGGAAGTTCATAGATCTGAATGACAGGGGCCAGGGGATTGGGGGGGGGGGGAGGGGGATTATGGGAGAGGAGGGGGGGGGGTGCGCACGTGTTGGATCGCATCTACCTCTATGTACATTTTCACAATTGGATCAATAGGAAAGTAGACCAGCTAATGCTTCTATTTCTAGGGTAAATAAAGATAAACAGAAGTTTAGGGACACGCTGGTGCTGTTGATCAGTGGCCCACTTTGGTCCCAAATAAAATATCTGAGCAACTATTGACCCACAACAAGGTCAAAGCATTTTTTCTTCATTGAATTATCTCTAAATCTACCTCACTGGGTTGACATTTAGAGTTCCGCGTGAGGTGTCTTCATAAACATGATTAAACTGTTGCATGGGTTGCAACGGCATTTGGTAAATTCACTTTCCACCAGGATTAATTGTAATCACTTCAGTGATCTCTTAGTTTAATCTAGAGGTCAAAGCCATCAGGTCAAAATATTGATTTGTTAAATGTTAGCATATTTTATGTTTAGTGCTAATTAGCAAAGGTTATCTTGATGAATCCTAACAAACAACAAACAGAACCACTAGCAGGGCTTTAAACTGTATTTATATTCAAACATATATAAGAATAGAATAGTTAATTTTCAGTTGATGGTTACCTCATTGAACTGGATGGTAACAATACAATCTCAACAGTCTTAAGTACTTCTCAACTATCTGATTCATAATCCGCTCTGTATTGTTCACAGAGACAATAAAACAGCAGATTATGACAGATGACAAAAATCCGTATAGGGATCTATAAACTATTTTCTTCTTATATTGCATCTAAATCAACTTTTTAAATGTGTTTTGCAGTTGTCAAACATTTGCCAAAACATCCTTTAAAACATCAGTTTGAAGGAACAGAACGGGACCCTGAAGGCATCGGAGAAAGAAACCACCAATGGTCTGTGTCCTCAGGAGCCTGATGGAATCTCTCTGAACCGCACCGGCAGAAATCTGATATGTTTTTTTTTTTTGCCAATCAGCGCACGCTGCGAGTTGTGCAAGTTTTCTCTTCTATTTTTACCCAAGTAGAGCTCGGCCTACTTGCCTCGTACTTCTCTGATGGGACCTGAGAGTTAAAACGGCCTCTCCAAAGGCCTACAGGAAATGAAAAACCAAATTACTTTGCTAGAGTCTCCCGGCGGGTGACAGGTGGCGGGTGGCGGCGGCGGCGGGAGGGCTGTGGTTGTAATATGGCGCCATGTCTTCTACAACGGCATATATGCAAAATGTTCCACGCATGTTAAAGTTCCGAGTTGCTGATTGGGTTCATTAGTTATTCAAACCATCTGACCTCCCCACAGCACCGCTCAGACACACTCGTTATGAAGCCCTTGTAATTCATTAAGCTGCCTAAATGAACACAAGCCGTATCGAGTGGCTTGCTGTGCCTCAGGGAGGTTAGTAGTCAGTGCGTGGATCCAGTTTTAATGCTATGATAAGGGCAGTGTCGGATTATTGCCTGACAACAGGAGAATTATGAATTAGAGTAGGAGGGTGTAGAATGTAAAAACATAATATAAGCATTTTTTGCGCGCATTCATCAGAACTTGTTCACCCTGGTAAATAACCAAAAATAAACAACATCTGTAGCATTTATTTGTAAAAAAATCACTTAAGCCTCCAGAATCAGGTGTGAGGGGAGCGAGGCTGCAGGGAGCTTCTGACGGCGAGATACAACTCCTTCATTTGTCATCGCGTCACGCCAACAGGGGGGATATAATCACTTGCTGCCGGCGGTGTAATTCATTGCGGGCGCACCAACTGCTGCAGTAAAAGCTGCTTTTGGGAATGACGGAAACTTCGAATTCAAAAGGGCTTAAAGTGGCTGTATTCCTAAAGGTAGCTTTTTTTTCGGGAGGTACGTGGTGGTTATCGATTGACCGGCACAGCAGGCAACGAATCACCAGATCAGTAACCAGACTAGATAAAGGAGGGCTTCGCGTTACTAATCCTCCAGCTTTGGTACACTAGCAATGAGGGCCGATCCAGATCAGCGTGACGAGCCCTCACTACTCACAACAGCTCCACAGTCTGCGGGTGAGCAGGAGCCTCATTTTTAGGACTGGTGGCCCTTTAAAAACCTGAGGGCTAAATTTAGCTGTTATAAATTGGTTATTTGTACCGGATGCCTGTTCAATTAAAGCCAGCCACTGAGGCGTCTGAGATCTCGCCGGGATGACGACACAAGTCACCAACCACACACTGCAAAGAGGTGGTTTTACTCACTGAAGGAACAATAATTAAAACTGGTGATTTTATTTAAACAGAACCTGTACAAAATATAACACACTATACTAAAGGATGAAAACTACGTTTGTCTGATGGAAACAGTTGTTTTGTTGAAATATTGACTTTGTGCATTGTGCTTGGCAGCACCTCGTCAACGCACTGTGTGCAACAAATCAATTCCTTCATGTGAACAGAGTAAGAAATCACAAAGAAGTGACTTCACACTACCTACGTAGTCTGTGGCAATCCAATGAGTTTAATTGTCACGGTTTTTTGTTGACAATTAGCTAAAGCAGGTTCCACTCTGGGTTTGTCCTTCAGAGATCTGCACCGACCGAAAAACGAGGCAATGAGGAAGCAAATAAAAATCACACTGGTAAATATATTGAAATGTTCCCTCCGGTGAACCGACACGCACACGCTCACATTCTGTGTGACGCCGCGTGTCTTAGTGAATTAATGATGGATGTAACGTGACAACAGATGACTCGGAGCGGCCCGTCCCTCCCCGTCCCTGACCCGGCTGTGTCGCCTTGGTTTTCCGCGGTCAGGAGGAGACGGGAGGCCCACGCGGTCTGATTGATTAATTCTGTCATGCACACTTCTGTCGCCCCTGCACGGTGTCCGGTCCGAGCTCCCCGGTTACCTCTCACCATCGCTATCGGCAAGACCGCAAAACGTCTCGGGACATTGTTGTGTTTCCTGAGACGGAACCTGCCCACTGTCCTGCCCATGGCCACCAGGGGGACCCCATAGTGCGCTTCAAATGTAACAATAAGGAGTCGCGAATTACGAAAGTGTGTGGGCGTCAATCTACACAAGCCGGGAGGGTGAAGCGTAACCGGTCACAAAAAGAGAGAAATATCACAAGAACAGCAATCAGGTGAACTCGCCAATAAAAGTAGCCTGCAGTTGCATTTGGGTATTTTCATTGCAACTAATGCAACCTCCTCTGCTGAGAATGAAAGCGAGATGTGCATTTTAGGACGGACGTGGTTTTCTTTAGGGATGTGGATGCACCTCATAGGGTCAGCCTTCAGGAAGGTCCCGTAGGTCATAAATCAATTTGAATGTCAAGATTGGCCTCTTGGGTCTTATCTGGAGTTTATCCAGACACACGGTAAGGAGAGAGTTCGAACACTTGAGTGCAGTCTCTGGAAGAAGTTTATCGTGTTTATTGTGTCACATTTCCGCTTTATCATCATTACGTGGACGTTTGCTGCATCCACCTGTGTTACTTTTCCGTACCTTTCCTTTCTGTAATGTTATTGGAACATTCAACCAGGCTTTGTCCCTCAAACCATTGCAATAAGAAACCTATTAGTGTGCCGGATGTGTACATACATCAAGCAGTGAGTAGACCAGAGGCACTCATCGTTCAGCCTTTAAGTAGTATTGGAATAGTATTGAGATCTGTGTAATTGGATTAGACCAACCTGAGTCCCCTCTCTGTTCCCCCGGTTCCCTCTGTGAAATCATAACCTAAGAGCCTTAACAATCGTAGTGCTGCTGATGGAAATGCAACATGATCTCCGTCTGTAGCTCCTAGCCTCATCTTCCCTCCCCGGGGCGGGAAAATCCCAGCAGAAGCCTGACTGACAGCCCAAACTCCTGCCTGGCTTTGACTGACAGCGTACAGGATGTTTGTGCAGCCTCCGACGCTTCCGAGGGGCCCGACTGATCAACGCGGGCCTCGATATGGAGCATCACAAAGAGGTACGCAGGAAGGGAAGTGTTCTCAGATGAGCTCCGGGAGGTCTATCGCACCTGTTTGGCTTCATGCACATGACAGGAGTCGGCGCAGGGCTGTGTTCTCTCTCTCTGGGTCAAAAGGACAGACAAAAACCTCTCGTATCGTCGCTCAGGTGGGAGCCTGGTGCTCCGATACCACCCATCAGGGAGAGTCTGTACGCGGAGGAACATGCAGACGGCAAGCGCCCTCCTCTCACAGAGCCGCCGCCACCAGCACGCTCTGCTATACACCACATTTAGGGAAAACCACTTTAAGACCGGCACTCACCGCATTGGCATTGGACATTCGCCTTAGAATAAATGCAATGCGTTTTCCGAAGAGTTTAAACCAAACAGATATTTATTGGATTAATGAATGAACACATTGAAATGCCTTTACCGATATTAGTAGTTGATTAAGCAAAATTTTTATGATTTGAGTGATTTCATAGTCGTCTAAATCTAGATAAGACATGAGATTAAAAAAACAGGTTTTCTCTCCCTTATAATAATTCAGGTTCATGTTTTCAGTACTTTTCTAAATATTTTCTGAACAGTTTCTTGAGGTAGAGCGGCTTGTCCTTGAGGTTGACGGTTCAATGTCTTTATGTTAAAGTGTCCCTGAGCGAGACATTGAACCCCATGTTGATCCCCGAGCACTTTACGGGAGCTCACTGCTCCCATTCGTTAGGATGCAGGGCTCCTGTGTGTATTTGACAGTTGTACAAACGTTCAAACGTTATTCTCCATATATTGTTAAACTGTATCACAATTTTCACATATTTGAATGTTCAGCGTCACCGGCTATGGATTGCCTAAAGCACTAAAGCACATCAGGATTAAACTAGATACCTATTGGAATAAAGTGGTTGGAAAAAAACGAGTATAACCCTCCTATTTTTTTCAAAATGATAAATCTCAAATTTTCTGGAAACTTCTTGGAAATCACAAGTCAAGTTTAGTCGCTGAACCGGACAACTGACAAATGTATAGCTATTCAACTGATAAAAAGCAACGTCCTACCATGTGATGTGGATCATTGATGGTTACTGTTTGAATTCCTTGCTCAAAGTGTTCAATGGACAAAGGGCACCGATCAGCTGCAACTCACAGGGCCTCTGGAACGAGCTCAAGTTGTGAACATCAGAGGAAGCCGTCCTGAATCATATTTCAACCTGCCTCTGGAAACAAAGAGATTCAAACAAAGTGTCCAGCGGCTACGCGCGCGGCTGTCAGCCAACCGGGGGGGGTTTTGTTATATTTTAATTTTGGCACCAGCCTGAGAATCAGATTATTGTTTGAGTAAACAGAAGGAGAACGAGAGAGCTGACAGAGACATGGAGTGGAGGAGATTAAGACAATGGAAGGAAAATAATAAACATTCGGCTCTCGACGAAAACATAGTCGTCTTACTGCCTCCATAAGATATGGGTTTGCTGCGTTAAAGAAAGTAAACATCGCTTTTATCAGTTACACCAAATGAGGGAATTATAGACCAATTGCATGATACAAAAAGACCCTTTGGGATAATTAAGTCTTTTCGCGATCACTGTGTTTCAGTCGTTGTAATAACGCAGAGCGTGAGCCCACGCAACTAAACAAGTGAAAGCTCGCCTACAGGAGATTTATCAACCCCACTCCAAATAAACAGAGTATTTGAATTATTAAAATGTACTTCTAATTTGGAAATGAAGGCTAAAGCCACTAATTCCTGAGCGCTAAAGAAATGCTTCCCGTGTTACATCAGTAACTGAGTCTTCACAGTCAATGTGTGTTTTCTCGTTAGTAATATAAACATGAATTACAACGAATCACCCCAAGCAATTAAAGAGGTTGAGGGAGAATAATTTATTCTTGCATGCACGCAGACGTCTGTTAACACCGCATGCACATACGCCATTCCTCTTTTTTGTGATGTGTGGGGGGGGAATCCACAGGTCCAAACAGCTACTACAGCGGGCAGAACCAGGCAGAAATAAAGAACGGCACCAGAACCGCGCTGAGCGCAATCTGAGACCTTCTTATCTACGCGCCGCGATAGGACACGGCTTTCACTTCTCTGCCTGTATGAATAATAGCTCCACGTCCATTATGTAGCCTACAGTCTTGAATTGTTTGTTTAATGAACTTAACGTTAATTAAACATGTATAAACTTGTTGCAACATTTTTTCAAATGCTGTATACTAAAATGACTCCCTTTTGCAGTGTCTTGGCTCCGCTTTCTTCTTTCCCTCACAACTGACCCCCCCCCTCCTTCCCACACACCCACCCACCACCCTTTCTTTCCTTCCCTGCCGCTTGCTGCTCATTTTTAAATCTATGAATTTGTGAACATCATTTTTTTCACGCCCCAGGGAGACATTCTCATTCCAGCCCTCTCTTTTTTTTAACCTCATCTTCTCCCTCCCGAGTGAATCTCCCAGACGGGACGCGGGGTGATGCCCATCGAGGTTCGGGTGGTTGTGCTTGGTCTGTGTGTGTGTGTGTGTGTGTGTGTGTGTGTGTTTTTGTGTTGAGTGCAGGGACTGAAGGGGGTTATGTTGCTGCCTCACCTCCTCCAAAAAAAACAGAGTTGGAAGGTCAACGCGTTAACAAATCTGATCCTACACATGAGACGAAGAGTGACGCTGTCTTTCCTTTTGGAATCCAAGCTTGAGGATGAACCTCTTTGAGAGACTTCTGCTGCTTCCCACAGGATCTCATGCTCTTACAAGATAAATGTTCCTGCCCCTTTATAGGGCTCAAGATGTGTTCGAAAAAATCTTAAATAAGGTGCTATTTTGATCAAATTCAAACTCACATTTAGCATACACTGATCAGTATGATTAATCAAATTATCTTGTGATATTAATGTATCTGCCTGTTAAATATATATATATATACATGGAGGGCCAGTTTTAATGATATGTCAGAACATTACGGCCCCAACAATTTAAGTGTGGGGGTGCACGATACGGTAAAGATGATCACAGTGATTAAAAGGAATCAGTGTGTGTGTACGTACGTGTGTGTGCAGCTGTGTGTGTTTATGTGGGTGGAGATGATGAGAATCACCAAACTGATTAAAAGGAGTGGCTCACTGCCATGGTGGAAATAAAGAACAAATTCAGCTTTAAATAGAAATAATTGCAAACTCTAATCAGGTAATTTGGGAATTATATGCTCTCAAAATGTGCTGTAATATTAAATGTGAAAATTATTTGAACACAACTGTGAGAGAAACTACTAAAAAGTGGACAACATGTTGAGTATGAGCAAAAATGCTTCGTTTCTTTATCGCTGGCTTTTTAAAGTCAGAAGGTTTTTGCGTACACGATTCTCATTTCCTTATTTGTCGATACGCTTTCCTCCTTCTGCATCTCCGCCTTTCTTCTTCTCAAAGGGTGAGAGGTTCCCCACCGTGAGAGTGGAACACATTTTAACTAATCACAGGGCTGTCTGAGTGGAACCGCGGTGATAATTATGCCCCAAAATGCAGGACATTGAAAGGATAACCTCTGAAATAAATATATTTTCACATCCGCCACACAATTATATGTTTTCGGAATACAAGCCCCCGATATTATAACAAACAAAAACAATAACAAACTAGTGCTGGGCCAAAAACTGCTATAGTATTCCATGCATGAGGATTATTTACATGTATATACATTCAATCCAGTAATATATTACATGGTGTGTGTGTTGTGTTTCATACAGTGCATGTTTGCCTGTTTCCTCCTCTTACCTCCAGGGCTTTCCTCTTACTGTTGAGCAGCTTGGAGATGTCCCGCGCCACTCTCTCCACCAAGTCCTTCGGGCTGTTCCTCTTGATTTCAAACTGGCTCTTCTTCTCATTATAAATCTGCAGGAGGAGAAAACCGGTCAGATTAGCCATTAGTTAATTAAGGAGAGCACAGAGGAGCGCTTTGATTATTCTCGAGGTAGCACACGGGGATGGTAAACATTTACTGTAAAGCAGGCAGCGCGCAGCCCGGCGCAATACACATAAGCCGCGGCACTGCAGGGGAATTCAACACAGAACACGGCCCTGATGGCAAAGCACTTAGCTAGCCAGCTGCAGCCTGGCAGTCATGATCAAATTAAATAAATGCAAACTCCAGCAGATCCTCACTGCTGGGAGAACACCTTGTATCTTCCCGATGTTAACTCTTAGGAACTAACGGAAGCAGCCATCATTACAGGGTGGAAAAAAACACATTTCCGATGGGTTCCTGACGGCAATTGTAAACCCAACAGGTAAAATAGTTTTTGCAACCTATGAATGACCGTAATCCCTTCTTTAAAAGAGGGATTATAAAATACTCACTTCGAAACAGCAATTAATCAATTCTTACTGAGACGTTAAGGAAAGGAAGTCAGGTAGGACCCAAACAAACCACAGAAAACCCAACAAGCAAGAGAAATGGGTCTGGGATGCCACAAGGCACCGGGATGTTTGCAAAGTAGCATCCAGAGGCAGAACGACAGATGCTTGGACCGCTGACAGAGGAAGGTACTCGGGAGATTAGTCTACTCCCCCCTGGAAGAATTGGAAAGGCTGCTGACTCAGCGGCCCCGCCTCTACGGGGTCTGTAGTCTACAACGGAGCACCACCCGGGGGGATTACCACTTATCCTGCTGCCCTAAGACACCGCAGCCCCCACTTTCACACCATAAAACCATTTTGTACAGTTCTTTTGAAGAAAAAAAAAACAGGAAAAGCCTGGTGTTGTTAAATATTTTACAGCAATTAGGGTGTTTTTAAATCTCTTAATGTGAGGCTTAAATGTTTGCATTTACTTTGGTTGCGTGTAGCTCTTTCCCCGCTGATCGCTCGGGTCCGTTGACAATAATCAAGCCCTTGTTTGGATTTATCATGTGATTAGGGGTAAGAATCAATTAAACCCGGCTATTGAGGTCTTTCTATGACAGCACCCACGTCAATTAGATCAAGCGTGATTGAAACCGGCGCGTCGTCCGAGGGTCTCAAAACCCCCGAACAAACAAACATTGGCGCATCTACCAAAGTGACCGTCTCTCGCATTCGAAAAATGATATCAGTCGGATTGATGTGTTGATGTGCTGCAATTAGGAAAACGAAAACACTGGCGTCCACATGATCTGTCTCTGTCGGGCAGAAAGCCGGGCAGGCGGCCAGAGGCAGTTTCCCTCCAGCGGACCACTGAGCGGGCAGAACCTGGCCCCAGAAACTCACACCATGCCAACGGAGCACTCTGACGAGATTGCCTGGTGTCTTATTTTGGCCGCCCTCTGAGGGACGAGGGAGCCTGCTTAGTTTCAAACAACCCCTTTAAAGTGCTTCGCAAAGTGAAAAGTGAAGGCAGGATCGGCATGCACAACGACGACGCAAGGGGAAAAAGTAAAAACCTCCTTTGTAATGTGTTTTGAGGGGCGAAACAAGTGGTTCAATTATTTTAGTTTTGTCTGTTTTCAAGTACTCGCCTTGAATAAGTCATTAGTCTGCAATGCAACAGGCCGTGCGCACACACAGACACACAAAGAAACGCACACACAGACAAAGGAAAATGTACCCGCATTATGTTCTTTAATTTATCGACACATTTGCACGTGCGCGCACACACAGGGACACACAGTGAGACACACGAAGCGAGAGGTCCTTTTCCTCAAGGTGGAAAAAGCCATTAATGGAATCTTATTAAACCGTAGAACAAGAGCGACGAATTCTCCGCTCCATTGACGCACTACGAACCTCTGACTCTTTCGAGCAATGCGTTTTCAAGTCGATTTAAAAAGCCATGTCAAATTTGTTTTCAAATCAATATTCATTTCCTCCACGTGAGGCAGGGCTCTCTGGGTCGGCCTCCGTCCGGAAGATTCATGGCCGTCTCCAGGACATTACAGTCGGAGCGCTCTCAACTCTGAGCTGAGAAACAAAATATAAAATAAAATATAAGTCAAAGACAGAGTTCAGTAAGACTTCTGCATGTGTGGAATTCAAATACATTCTAATCATCATAATTCGCGGCGCGGCCCAGTTTTTTGTGAAGCCTTTTGAGAAAAGGTTTGAGAGTTTTCAAACAGAAATGTGTGAAGCGACTTCCATTACTTCTCCCTATATATTGAGGGGTAAAAAATGAGTTTAATGTACTGTAAAATTGTGCAGTCTCTGCTACTACAATCATCAAACACCCTTTTTGGAAAGTGCCATGCTTAATTACCTCCTCAAAGTATAGAGCAATCAAACCAATGACGGTTTTAGTCGTCCACCGTCGCTGTGGTCCAAAACGAATGAAAATAAGCTGCAGCAACAAAGGGGCACTTGGTGAACGCACACCAAATAAAAGCGGAGCATCTCTTAAAACTGACTCATCAGTGTCAATAGTGGTTCCAGGCAAAGACAGCGGATTACAGTTCATCCCCCGTTGACGAGTATTGGTCGGGTCCCACGGAACTTTCTCTGCACAATTTTAGAAATATTGCAGCATCTGATGTGGTGTTTGATGAATAACGAACCCAATTCTACCATGATAAAGATGTCAGACTTTGTTTTCATCATAAACCTGTAATGTAAGTCCAACAGGTGATCATATACAGAGCGGGCACCTTCTCCCTCTGTGTAAATACGCGTAACAGCGGTGGACTGTATCCTGTTTGTCCTCCCATCCAGAGACTCTTTTCTACCGTGTATCAAATAAATAGCACGGATGTTGGATTTCTACGCCGTTCTGCATGCAAAACCCTGCGAACGTTTTCCTGAAAAGAGCCTTTGCATCAATCTAGGTGGACTAATAAAATACAGACGAGTAGAGATAGAGAGTACTGTGGCCTACTCGTATCTGACAGGTTGGCCTATTACGAGCTCCTGTAGGAGGCAGATGAGGTCCTTGTCCGTTCTGGGAGAAGATTGAGCTGTGCTGCCAACCGCACAGAGCGTCGGCCCAGAAAGCAGCAGCCGGCGCCAATGAGCGCCGGGTTGGTGGAGCGCCGGCTGCAGACCGACGGCTCGCTGGTGGTGCTGGACCAGACTGGACCAGAGATTGAGGAGATGAGTGACCATCATCCGCTAAAGAGCCGCACGCACATCAGCCTGCCCGGAATTATATTTGAGGGCGTCGGGGCTTGACTCGCTCACAGGTAATGTGGGAGCTGCATTAGAACGAAAAAAAAACAAGCAGTGTGGAACTTTACTGAGCGTCGTGTTCGAGTCGAAGCGAACCGCTTAGAGGTACTTTAAAAATGAACTAGTAAAAACACTAAGAAGAAATGATGGAAAATTATTATTAGGATTATAATGGGGAATTATAGGGGGAATTCTGCATGATTGTATATCGGTTTGATGTAAAGAAAGGAAAACTACTCTCTATTCCAACTAAGTGTAAGTATCTCTAGTACTGTACTGTACATTAACATTGTACTTACTATATGTTGTATATGCAGTACTTAAGAAATGCATTCTCATTACCTGTATGACAGATAGAGCTATTAAGCTACTCGAAAGGGAGCAAACGCCCAACAATGCATTCATTTATTGACTTGAAAGCCTGTTTTTCCAGTAAAAGTACACATGCATGGTTAAGTCCTACTATCATTGTCAAGACACGTCAGCTTTATGTTTGCAACATAAAAAAAGAACATACTTAAGGAAGAGGAAAGAATGCATAGAAATAAAATGGATTTGACTGCTCAGTGGTCCCCATCACTTTGGTAAAGATGAATGATACTTCATGGACTGGAAAGGCTGCGGAGAAATTTAGCAGCGTTAATCAGTTGTGCTGTTGGCTGGAGGCTGTGACGCCCGGGCAGCTCTGTGTGTCGGCCAGTCATCCTCACAGGGAAGGAGGAGAGGTGGCTTCACAGAGTGCCAATGACGGCCAGCCAATCAAACCTTCTGCTGCTAACACACACACACACACACTCGCGATATGACAGAAGCCACTGTGCCAAATCGCGACCAATATGCTTCATCTGGCAAGTCCCGACAGTCACGCACACACTGACAAATTGCACTCAGTGAGACACGCGGATGCACGCGTGTGCAATCTCACTTTTACGCCCCGGTATACAGTGCGTGTCACACATACTCACGTTGTCATCGTTAGCTATGAGCTCCAGTGTTACTGCAAACACGCAAATGGGAAGACAGAGGGCGGCGAGACCACAGAAAACATGCAGATTGAGCTCGCTCCCAGAACTCAGACATCCCACAACTCTCACTTTTCTGCAAGTCCGGCCCTGAAATTCCACAACATCAGTAGTATTGTGGAATAAAATGTTTAAAAAAAAAATGTGTTATTGCACAAACCTTGAATTTTTCAAGATGTCTCTCTGGTCATAGCAGAGTGAAGTTAAAGCAGTAAAATGACAACAAATGAAAAAGGATTTTTGTCTGCTGCTTCAACTTCATATCGCGGTTTGTTTGTTGACTCTCTCGCTGGTCTTCGTTGGAGTTGATATTATTGTCCCTTCGTCTGTGTCTAAGGGAGGACTGCTTATCTCCCCGTGAAGTCAGCCACAATAGGCCGCGTCTGGCTGCTGCCGCGCGTAGGCTGACAGAGACAGATGCCGCGTCATTAAGGAATATTAGTGGGCTTCACCGGGCTCCATGGGAGAGAGCGTACAGGCCCCTCGCAGGAGCTCGGTAAGACACAACACACCAGGACACTCTCATCTTATCGAGTCCTGTCGAACGGCAAAAAAAGCAGGAAGATTCTATTGTGAAGCTGTATCGTCACAGGGACATTTTCTGCCCCAATGAGACGGAGGAGGCACGTATGAAGGTGTCAGTGAAAAACCACAAGCAGGCAAACTGACCCCGACAGGCTTCATCTACGTGATGCGTGATTCATCAGCAGAAAACGGACTCTTTTTTTTTTTCATTGGACGGTGACTGTAGCTTGGGAACTATGCAAGTCTGTTGAGCTTTGAAGGTTGATCAGTGGTGGATGTTCCTCTTCTTCAATGTTAAGAATGGGTTTGCACAGTGTGTCTATGAGCTCGAAGATCATTATAATGTTCGGCTAACTAGGTTACAGTAGTTAAAGGGTTACATTAAAACAAAAAAACTGTTCACGACAAGCACATCCACGGTGAAGGTAGTTTTTTGTAGCACAAACCGAGCTCACCTCTGGTCCTCGATGCTATCAGATAGCTAACATAAGCAGCTCAGCGAGTACGCACCAGATTACTCTCCAGCAGCCACTGACAGCGTTAGCACAGATACTGTGATTGCTTGGCCTTTATCCTGAAAGCCCTTCTGACATGAAAAGGAAAGAAGGCTAAACAGAGTTATGTTACAATAGTCTTAATGCATTTGGTATATTTTAAATGGTGACTAACTAGGCAGGATGTTTGCTTGTCTGTAGCTATCCACTTGTGCGTAGCTCAGGCCTCAGTCTTTTAGTACGACATCATGTACAATATGTCCGGTGCCAGAAAGGAAAGCTTGACATGCGACGGTAACTATGGGGAGTAGAGCTAAATGGACATTTAATTACACTCGCACACACGGCTGAGCCAGCGAGACCGACTACTGCATCCTGTTAATTGAGAAATGACAACTATTCGCAGGTTGACGTGTCCTTGTCAAGCTGGTTAATCTTGCACATATGCACAGATATAAGATGGGTATTTTAATAGAATACAAGTGACAGAACATGTACAAAATAGACATAATTCCCTTCTTAGTGTCACAGGCAGCACAAGGTGCCAAACGCAACACGTTACGCTGAAGTGGCTGCAGCCGGGGACTGAAAACGAAGGCAGGGCTAAATATTTACATTCATCCCTCGGGGAGCGTTTGAGATTAGAACAGAAGAGAGAGAAAGAAACAAAAAGGAGCACATGGATGGGGGGTGAGGGGGGGGGGGGGGGGGGGGTATAGGACGGGTTGGCTTCCGTAACGTTATCGGCAGGATTGTCCACTGGTGATACAAACATGCCTGAACAAAGAAAAACGTTATTTACGAGCACACAAACGCAAACTCCCCCCCCCCCGCCCCTACAGAGACAGGACTTTGCATACACTCAGCCTCGTCTAATCTCCTCTCTGTAAAAGCGTCTTCACCTGCAGGTGCTGTACCGTCTCATTCAAATGTAATCAGTGTATTTAGACTCGCCGTCTTCACTGATTCTCCCCAACATCTTGAGTGACGCGAGTATCATCTCCATCCACAGCTCACTTGTGTAACATTATACGGCATCTCGAGGTTGTTGAACGTGTGCTTGTGATTTCGGTTTTAGTGATTGGCGCAGCTTGAAGATTCAAATCAAAAGAGCCGTAACTGATAACTGACCGGGAGACCATAGAGATCCCGGATAAAACTGACCTTGACCACTGTGACTTACGTTACCGACCCGCCTCTTCTTCAAAAGCAGTTGATGAAACAGTCGGACTCGCTCCTAGCAGAGGCAGCTCGACGGTGTGAGAGGAGGTATTTACAAAGCCGCAGCCGCAGCCGGCGCAAACCAACAGGCAAACAAGACCAGCTGCACAGATGGAGCCCACGCAAATCTTTCAACTGCCCAGTTGTGTATATATTCATTAATTAGCCCCGTCAGCGGAATAAATGGGGTCATGGGGAAGCAGCGAGCGGCCGCGGGACTCAACAGGACTCGCCCGCTGAAGACCACCCAGGCGGTTGGCAACCATTGGAGGGAAGGATTCACAGCAAAGGGACACGATGGAGCGAGGAAGGGTGGAGAGGAAATGTGGGGCAGCCTCTCCCGGCTCCTCTGCCCCCCTTCCATCCTCAGTCAGGGTATTTGTCTTTTAGACAGAGATAAACTGCAGCCGTTTTATTAACTTGCTGATGGTAGGGAATTGTTTTTGTTTTTCCTGCCACTAGGTTTTCTCAAATAGACAACCACAAAAAAAATACCCTCCCTATGATTCATCTCAACTCTCTTTATTTTTCTTTGACTTCGGCTACCAGCCCCTCCCCATTCCGGGCCCCTATTCCACACTCGATGTGGCACAAAACCGGCCTGTTGTGTCACAGTAATGTCACAGAAAAGAGGCCGCCGTTCATCAAACGTCCAATCATACAAATTTCATCTCCCACCCCGTTGCGTTGAGCGTCACGGCAGCAGCAAAACGACAGGCGATGAGTGTTTGTCGGTGCGTGAGTGACTCTGTGGTCACGAGCGACACGCGACTCCTCGCCTCCGTATCTAAAATACCTCTAATGTGTGAAACTGTGCATATTATGTTTTGATCCGCCCGTCGTCGTGTTTGTCTGTCTGTGCATGTGAGTGGGTCGTGGCGTCTCCTCCACTTCCTCCTCATTTGACTAATTACTGCGCCACTTCCACGCTATTGACGAGGCCTTGGCACCTGTCCATCAGTCCAACTCTGAGCTTGCTTTGCTCTATGGACACAAACGGCTAACGAAACACTGTGTCACCGTGTGCTCTCCCAGTTTTTAACAATGATATCCATAAAGATATGTTCAAAGAACAAGTGCAGCCCCCCTGAGAATAAAGACAGTCTTTTCAGTTCATTATGTTTTTAAATAATCGGTCCAATTGCGTTATTTTCGGTTTGGAGATCGCTGCTCATTAATGGTCCGAGATCATGCGTGGCAGATAATGATTTAACTCTTTCACGCCATCCGTCTGTCTGTCCTCTTTTGCAGCTCACATCCTCTCATTGTCTTTTACATGGATGCTAAATCTCTCCTCCCCTGTATTAAAATTTCTGTTCTGCACATTTGACAAACTCTGCCAAGATTTTGTCTTCTGCTTTTCGCTGCGTAGGATACAATATATATATATATATATTTTTTTAAACTGCTTCTCTGGCAGCCTTACCACTCCTGTAAACTCTGCAAATGAGACAAGTCATCTTAAATCTCCCCTGCTAAGTTCCCTCTGGTAGAGCATCACTAAATGTGCAATGGATAATGAGCTGAGAGAAAGCATCGTGCAGAGCCGCAGACAGCCACACTTGGATCAGTTATAATTTGGAGGAGAGGTTTCATAGAGGTATTAGAGCAGCAAAGGTCAATGAGGTGTTATTATATAATTCAAATGTGGTGAAATAGCGTGCGTAAGATGCACAGCAGTGGAATGTAGTGCTCATCATCGTCGACATAAGAAACTTAGTCTTAACCACCTCTCATCCAAAAAATCTGTTTAATTTTCATGATTGTAAAAAGTATATTGCTTTCCAAAGCAACGCACATTTCTTTTTTCTTGCTTTGCTTAAGATTAAACTGTGACATCAGCAATAGCAGACGATCAATAAACCACATGAATAACAAACAGCAGCTTTTAGCCAACAATTACCTGTAAAGAGTAAACGTGTTTTATAGATGTTGGCTTAGAGACAGTGGGCAAGGTTATATTGGATAACATTTTTTTAACCGGTATTTAGATTTAGTAACGTATCACTTAGCAAGTCGAGGTTTAAGTCAGACTCTGCCGGCCCGGCACGTACCTGAGTGACAGTCGCCATGACAGCCATTTTGTCCTGGCCCACTTATCTCTGTCTCACCGCAGGCACAACGGAGCACAGAGGGAGGAATCCAAAGACAATTTAAACTCACAGTGCAGATTACATTTCAAACCTCCCAGACTGAATATTTGCCTCTCGATAAGCGATAGGGGGATTCTCACTGACTCAGGAACTCAATTTAACTTCCCCTCTGAGAGACGAGGCTGCCGAAACGTCCTACAGGCTCGCCCTTGGTGATGGCCGGAACCCTCCCTCCCCCCTCCCCACTGTCTGACACCAACGGTGGCCGTCTGCTGGGCCTGATAGAGAGTGGCTTCATGCGAAGTCATTACACACAGAGCACAGCCTAATTACACACAGACGTCCCCCCCCCCCGTGTCACCTGCGAACAGGGTCACTGCTCTTAGAAGTGACGGCATTAAGGAAACAGCTATACAAACCCTGGTGTACCGATAAGGGACGGAGGAGACTTCTTCAGGGTGCCACAACCTTTCATACACCCCCCCCATGCAGAGAGACGTCCGCTCCATCCGTGTTCTCGGGGCTTTGCAGCGGCGCGATACAACTGGACAAGCTCTCGGTGGAAGGCGGGCAGTTCTCCATATTGAACATCACAGGGAGGCTTTTACAGCATGCCAATTCCTACCAAACGGTCTGTTTCCATGGAAACGTAGCACTTAATGACCGATAACAGAGAACGACCTGGAAAAAAAAAGAATGAAGGCGAGAGTTGAGAGCGCGAGAGAACCAAAAAAGACACTGACAGAGAGAGAGAGAGAGAGACGGGGAAAGAAAGACGCAGATCTTGTGGAACAAAAGGAGCAATTTAGAATCGGAGGACAGCGTGAAGCCTGATTATGTCGTCAGTGTAAATGATCATTAATTTCCTTCTGTCCATCCGGGCCAGATTAATGCCTATCCATTTTGCACGGTAGTAAGAGAGCCAGCGCTCAACCACTCCACTGGTCAACCACGCAACAGCATCCAAGGCCTTAATAAAAAAGCAGACAAGGACCCCGACAACACGCATAAATGGATCAACATAAAATAACCTTTTCAGCATCACTATATGTCATATAGCTCAACTTATTTAACCCAAGCAATGAATAAAAATACTCAAGCCCAGGTCTTTTATCAGGATGTATTGACAAGCTTTTCCAAACCAATACAAATAAAAACCTAAACATTTTCGGTTGCATGTTTGAGGCTGGCTTTGCAAACGCTTTTAGCCATTTTTTTTTAAAGGCTAATAAGGCCTGTAAGTGCAACGTTTAGATATTTGGACCGATGTCAAACCCTCATTCCACAAACTCCAGGTCAGAGGGAAAAATGCCCCGTGTGATCACATCTCCGGTGAAAACAAACCACTTTGATGGCTCCCAGTGGAGCTTGCTGGACCGGCGTGCTGTTTGGCCACTGAAAGCCCACAATTTCACTCCTCTTTGCTTGCTGATCTGATATTCATAGAGCAAGCAATTATACATCCATTAAACCTGCAAATACACAAACAGGGATCAACAAAAGTGTCTCATGGATCAGGTTCTTTACTGAAAACATTCACAACGTCTGTGAGATAAAGGCCATTCAAAACTCATGGTTGACCGAAAACCAATTACAGTCAAACACAATAACATCTCAGGTCCTACAGAAACAAGAGGTGACCTCACCAACCCCCAAAACACATAAATAACATATAAACAGGCCAATAGATAAGGAAGAAAAACAACCAGTACGCACTTAATAAACTTTACAATTACATAGATCTCAGTCACATAAAATGTGGCTGTTTAAGGCCCATTGAAGTCATTTAACTTTCAATGTTTGAAATATCAGTGGGGTGGATTTTAAATATAGTCATGGACAAAGTATGTGCCCGTTATTTAATGTCTAGCTATCCACCAAATCTAAGAAAATTGTGTTTGCCAATCAAAGGCCAGCAGGTCAAACACAAGTCCTTGTTAGTAAAACGGAGAAGAAAAACCTCAAGCTTTTAGTTTCCATTGTTGGCCTGACAGCGACAGGACACCAAGGAAAAAGGACATGGAAATATGTTTGCCATGTTCTTTTCAACAGAGACTCAATTTTGATGAGAGACAAACAACAAATTCACAGCGGCAGACACAGCTTTGGTCTCCCGGAGTTTGTGTGGAAGAAAAGAAAGAAAATAATGAAGAGGGATGTCAATCAGCATTTTGTGCAACAGTCAATGCTCTCCAAAAGAATTATTAAACTATAGATCAATACGGGCTCTTGCTTAATGTGTTACCATAAAACACACAAACACGCTGGGTCCCAACACTGGCTTTCTACTTCGAAAAAAAAATATGTAACAGACCCTGAGTATTGACCTTGTGCTTCTTAAGCTGTAGTCTTATATTTCACAATAAAGCACCGCTGTAATTAGAGTGGCACCGAATCGCTGGAAGCTTCCGGGTCACGTTCATAAAGTTGCTATTACAGCTATATATATATATATATATATATATATATATATAAGAAGAAGCCGGTCTCTACTCAAACACGGACGCTCTGAGTCCAGGACCACTGGAGACAGGTGAAGTTAAGACAAACATAGTCGATTGGAAATTTCAAAAAATGTTTTCTGCTTCCATCCGTATTTGTCTGCGTTAAGCCTTTCAATGGGGAACATATTCACTGCGGTCAAAGAGCTGTTTGCTCTTCTGCTCGCTCCACACAAAGGGAGGCACGCACACACAAGTTTTATATGAGCTCGTTCGTTCCCTTCAATGAAATTCAAATGGAGGATATTGTTCTTTTTGTTTGATGACATCACAATACATGAGGACAGACATTCAAACATCAATGGAAGTTTTGAATGTCAATTGGTTGCCTATATTTCTAAATATTAAGTAAAGAAAATACATCACAAAAAAATAAAAATCACAAAACTAACAGTTACTAATCAAAAAGGTATATTTTTTAACGTCAAGTCCTAATGATCCATTGGTTGTCAAAGCTTCCCTTTGTTCCCAGTCAAAGATTATGATTTACATGAAATAACAGCTGGTCTGGGTTACAAAAAACCTGCACTGTTGCCTTTAAAATCAGTTTGAGTTCACACAAACAAGGCTTCAATATTAGAAACCTCGTATGAGATCATTGATCACAGTATTAATCAGGAAGAAACTGACAGCGGAAATACTGACCATCGTATAAAACAGGACCCAGACATTATTGGATTTTGGATGTTAGATGGAACGGAGCCGCACAGATGTCCTGATAAAAGATGTGCCTGCTTCATCATTCATGTCTCACACGTCCGCTCGAGCGTGTTTGTGTGTGTGTGTGTCACAAACATTTGAGGCAAAAGGGGTCTGACCGATGGCTGAAAAGAATGATCCTATTTAGAGCTGGAAGGTTTACGCTTTTGTAAAGGCTACAGTACAAAATATTTAATAAAATGTTCATTCCTCAAGCTGTAAGTTTCAATTTCCAAACAGTGTGTCCCTGTGGTTTTTTATGTCTGACTGTGACTCTGATACCTGAGTTGCATATTTTCTCCTCATACATTAGAGCATTTCTCTCTTACTGCAGGATAATGGGAGGCAGAATGTGTTCATTTGAACACGAGGTAATATCAACCATGCGCATGTTTCAATTGGTCTCCTGTCACAGGCCAGTTTACATTAAAAACAACAGTTCCCCTGCATCTCAGCTGCAGCATAAAATCCATCAAGAACAGATAACTGAAAAGAAGCTTTCAACAGGATTTTGTACGTACCAATTTGATCAGTTGTTCATAACTTGGGGTTATTTATCATATATATAGATAACGTTATCATTTTAACTTTAGCTTGGTTAAAAATGTATTTATTGTCATTGACGAAAGCGTCAGTAATTTACACCATTCATTAAGCAAAAGTCTGAAATACTGAAACAGAGTAGTATGAAATAATGAAACCAATCCTTGCAAATAAAAGTATAATATTTTATATCTAAAATTAGATCACCTTTTTAAAGTCATTATCAAGAAACGTTTTTTTTTTACTTTATGTGCACTTCTCCTGTCCTCATGACATTTTGTCACTACTCTCTCTCACATGTAATTCAGTAATATTGCAAATGATTGTTTGTTGTGGCCAGATTTCTCTTAGTGTTGGATTCTGTGTTTTTTAACCATTTTGGATCTCATCCATGGCCTTATGCACAAAAGGTTATATCCAAATTCAATGAGCGTTTCTTCCTGTGAGACAAAATGTGAATTGTGCCAGTCTCAACCAATTTCCAACAATAATATCGACCAAGCCACACGTTTTCCATTGTGTGCAGGGATTATGTAATGCTAAAGACAACCTAACTTTCGATTCACTGGGTCTTTCAAAGATACACCACTGAGGCTTTTTAGTAACATAATAAGTATTTGCGTCAATTGATGATTAAAAAGGTTCCATGTGCCACTCTTTTGAAATTCAAACCAAGGCACATTTATACAAGAATGTTTTATCCATTCAGGTACATTTGTGTCTAATTCAAATTTTGCAAGTAAATGTAAAGGAAAAGTGAGTGACATCCGTGCCAGAAACCTTTAATTACATTTCAAATTAAATATTAAATGGATTGCTAATGGGTTGAAAAAGGTCCTTCAATTATTTAAAATAAGTAAAAACGGTCTGCTGAGAAACTAATGCATTCTTTCGCCACCCTTTTAGTAAGATTTATACGAGTACCTTGAATATAAGGAAAGAGAATTGCACAGTTGACCTCGGCCTTGGCTCTCGACTCAGTCGAGTTATAGATAGAAATGTGGCTAAAAGCTGCTAATTTGAGTGCTGCAGTCTGATAGATAAAGAGAGGCCCGCTGCATTAGAGACACGCCTTTTGAGGTAATAGTCCAGCGCATCTTTAAGGCGCAGTGAAAAGGAAAAATACAACGCTACAGTTTGCAGTCTGTCTTAACTGTTCAGATAGCTCAGATGCCAATATGTAAGAAATGGACCATCAGTGTTTTACCATTGAAAACCACATCAGATCTCAGTCTTTTCCTCTCAGCTCAATGATTTCAAATATTTGATGACTCATCCTGCACTCAGGGGCTTTTACAACCAGCGATCCACTCGGCTCATACAAAACCACACTTCACCGTTTGTGGGCCACCGTAGATTCCGTAGCAATGCAGAGACGAGGGTTTGGGTGGCTAAAGTGGTTTTCGGGGTGCGGTGTGACACACATCTTCCAGTTCAGAATGTCACTCAGTTAAGGGGGTTGTGGTTTGGAAACATTTTTGGTACAACACGTAAAACCTTTTTGTTTTTAATTCATTTAGAAACAGTTTCTCATCGCCCATAATTCTTACTTCAACTGTTAAGGCACACAGATACTATATTTTCAAATTGCATATTTGTATACAAATATCTGTGCAGTGCTGTAATGTAACTCAATTTCCCCCAGTGATGAAACAAGTCTCTCGGATTCAAATTCTGTGAAACAAGACTGACTCAAGCACTTCAGGGGTTATCGTTGCACATTGAGCACATTGAGCTTGGCTGAACTAACTAGCTCGCCACGGCTGAGAACAAAAGTATACATAAACAGCCTTTCCGTTGTGTGGAAAGGATGTTGCATGCCAAATCGATCATTCTGTACCTTTACTATGTGGCAGCGACAAATAGCCAGTTTATAGTCAATGTGTGTGTGCGTGTGCGTGTGTGCGTAGAAACCCGTTCTCTGTAGCTCCGTATCGCGCTGGATTCCATACACACCGACTTTTAGTAGTCCAATTAAATGGGAAGAATTTGTCACACGCTGGGATTAAAAGGCAAAAGAGCCATGGAAAAGCGTGTGACTAACAGCCTGTTTAGTAGTAGACATGCGGACATGGTTTAGGGGGGAAAAGGGGGCAGTTTAAATAGGTGTGCATCGGGCCCACAGGTTGAGTGTGCAGCTTACCTGTATCTGTGGCAGGAGCTCGTGTCGCTACCAGCAGAACTCAAGAAGTCCAGATATTTAAAGGTGGATTTAACGTTACAGACCCGGGAGGCCATGCAGGGTCAACAGCAATGACCAATCAAGACTCAACCTAAAGCCCAATACACACAAATCAACTACTGAGCCGCTGCCAAAATGTCTTCACAAATACAACAAAGCAAAAAAAAAAGTCTTCTTCTTCAGGATGTACTTGAGTCTTTTATCATGCACACATGCACACTCCTAAGCTCCACACAGGTGCACTAATACACACATTCACACACCAGTCTGTTTTACATGATGAGGCTCAATGAGTCCCGGATGGACTATTTATCTTCCTTATTTAATTCTAAATCCTATCAAATACAAACAGCTTCATCCTTTTTCCTTACTCTGCATACCTGTAACATAATCTTTATCTGGAGCAGCAACAAACACGCACACAAGGTACAAAAGCACCAAGATCACTTCATCTGAGTGCAACTGAATAATTCATGAGGAAAATTTACAGCAGGGCTTCATTATGGGCCGAGGCAAATGTTCTTTTCAGTAATGTACAAGGACTACGGGATGGATCTTAAGTACAATGCCACCTTGAAGGCAACAACCTATTGACATTTTATTGACATGCAACAACAAATACCATAAGAAATCACTCTAAAATGAACTCTGCAAGGCTATAGTTGCATGATGAACAGTTAAGGTTCTGACTTCTAGTCCCTCTATATTGGATCATGACATCCGAACGATGATATTTAGAAAGAAGGTTGCGTATGACCCATTAGTGCCAAAGAAATTGTCAATTTCAAATGATATTTGCATAGAGGGACTCTTTATTTGTACTCAAAATGATGATAGAGACATTGACTTGATCACTTGGGTGATTAAGTGCAAAGCGGTGCCGCTTTCTTCGAGCCATAGTTGAAACAAATTATGGACAATTTATGAATGCGGTTAGCCACCAGCCTACAACTCCCTCCATTAGTGTGTGCTTGTAGCACAAGCCTCAGGCCTGCTAGATTTATATAAATCTACTTCATAAATGACGTTTAAACAGCTATTTTTGTGTGTTTGTGTGTCAGTGGGATAAACACTGTGTTTGCTTACGACACTGTAAATACAAGTGGCAGCGTGCATGCATGCAGTATGTGGGTGTATTTCTATTAAATCCCCCCCCATCACGGACTCAGAAAGTGTATGCTGAACAAGCACAAGAAACAATGTCCGACTTCAGTGCTCGCACGGCGGAGTGTGCATGCGTGTGTGGGTGCAGGTCACACTGCAGGACGAGCTACGTCTCAGTGGGTTGTTGAACAACCTCTAGAGGCTGTCAGGGGGAGGAGAGGAGAGGCCGGATTAATGAAATATGAACGTGTTTACTGAGAATAGCCGTCACGGGAGCCTGCTGACGGCCATGAGATATTAAAAGCATACGGCGCAGATAATGGCTCCCCTTACCTGCGCTGCAGCGACCCCAGCCATCTTCAGACAGCACTCTAATCAGCACACAACTCATCGCAATCCCAATCACCCCAAGAAATCATCATCATCATCATCATGTTGTTCATCACCATTCCCGTTCATCGCCACCGCCGCATGTTCATCTACGTTATCGCTTTCAACAGAACGGTAACGCTGCAGGAAATTGAAGTTGGCCAGATCGATAAATACAATATAAAACATTAAATTAGCTTTTAAATTAGCTGAATTTGTGAAAATGAGCGTTTGCACGGAAAGGCAACGTTATATCTATTCACAACAATCAAAATACACAGTTTCAACACACGCTGCAAAACCATATGGGGAATGTGGCCACCGCTTCCTGTTATGGATTTGAAAGCGAGTTAAAGGGGGTGAGGCACATATGCTTTGATGTGTGCACTTGTGCACGGGTGTGTGTGTGTGTGGGTTTGAGACCATGACATCATTCCTGCAGTCTCTAATCAACGAGAGGGGGAGCGGACTTTTGCAAGAGGGCTGTAATGGAAACACAATTGACCTGCTTTAATGGGGAAAATGTGATACCTGCCCTTTTGCCCACACTTCCTCAGAGACACGGACCCTCACGACGACAAACAGCTCCGCACGCATCTCTGTGCTTTTGAAGTTTTATCTTTTCGCGGAGAAGGTTGGCGATTCGGTTTCATGGCAAAAACTTCCATCTGTTCATTTCAATATGAATGGGCATGCAAGTTTGGCGGCGCCGGAGCAGCAGAGATGTGAAATTGAGGATGGCACGCGGAGCGGCCTCGACACGCAGGGTTAATTCAAACTGCCTTTGATGTCTGTCTGTGTGTGAAATGAGCTGGTGGTCCAGAGTTCACAAAAAAAAAGAAAAACACACGGCAACACGCGCGCACACACGGCTGCGCACGCACGTACGCGTGTTTTCGATCGTTGCACCCGAAACCTCGAGAGACCATTAGCGTAGCCACGTGAATCCAAAGACACAGGAAACACAGGATACTGTAGAGAGCAACCAAAACACGGATGAAAGCCCAACTTTACTGTGTCGGCGAGGCTTAAATCCATTACACTCTTCAGAATTTTGCTCCCGAGCATCCCCAAAAATTCCCTCACATACCATCCACATCCACATGACAATGGGAGCTAAGCTGCCTGTAGGCAAACACACACTGCCGGCTTACGCACACAATACCTATGTAAAGCAGATCCTGCAGCTTTACAGCAATAACAGTCCAGAATTTGAACATGTTTGAATGATTAGTTCTCAGAAGTCAAAAAACCTTCATCACCTGTTTCTCGCTTGCATGATTGATTTTTAGATCTCGCCTAGGCGTTCATTAGAGTTATATGCATTTAGTTTGAATTCAATGAAACAAACTGTGCCATTTTCAAATGCACAAGAAAGTATTCTCAATAAACTAGATGGTAATTATATGGCTGATGCTAATTTAACTTGCATAGCTGTCACAACAGTGGGCCGCCACATCTAAACTGGCAACCGAAAAGGAAAAACAAGTCGGATTTGTGAAGCAGGACCTGGATATTTTCCCAAGGAACGCATGTTGTGACGTTTTATGGCCTGGGTGTAAAATCCCTCCAGTCATGAATGGCAATGCTATCTCTCTCTCTGTTGTGGAAGGGACCAGTGGGAGCGGATCCTGCCCGAGGAGGGGGGCACAGATGTTTGTCACCTTAGACTATGTACTTTAAAGCTGTAGAAGGAATGCTGTGACTTGTATGTGTGTCAGCTGTGCTCCACCCTTGCAAGCAGTTAATAAATGTCTAATTCAATGGTATCACACCATCGTCGAGTAAAATATTTCTAACAAAATGAAACTAGCACAAAGTCCTAATGTTATGAACTACATTTATGAGAAAATCACTCACAAGTATTACAGTAAATAGTCAAAAAAGGGAAACTGCCACGTCCTTGTCCGAGCAGAATTATCGAAGTACAGCAATGAAAACTCCTTGTATATTATTCTGGCTTTTGCACCTTATCTCTACATCACTTAATAGTGTTAATTTTAGGTCCAATATAATACAGTACGTTTTCTGATGTATTTTGGGGGGGGATTGCTTGATATTTTGGGCCTCTTTGGCCACTTTGTCATTGTACTGACTTATCTGGTTAAATAAAAAGGTAAAACACAAACCAAATACTTCATTTGGACACACTATTGTACATGTAAGCATTTTGCGTGTAATGCATCTTTTATAGCTTTTATTTATCATCATTTGTAGGGGTTTTAATGGGTATGTTTAATGCTGAAGGGGAGGTTGTGGCAATCCATTTTGCTCAAAATGTATCTGCTGTTTAAAATCAGCGGGCTAGACATATTTCATTTCTAGAAGAAATGGTTTGTACACTGCATGGATGAACCGTACGCGTTATTTGTGTACAGGCATGCACATGTGTGAGTACTGTATTTGTGTAACACAGTGATTGTAGTGGTGGAGCACAAATCCCATCAAACAACGAAGCCCTGGGAAAAGGGCCAGAGGCAGAGATGAAAGTGAGCCTGTAGTTTGAATCCAAAGCGGAGGGTTGATGGACTGTGGAGGCAGGGAGAGCTTTTCTTCCGTTTTTTTTACAGAAAAACAAAAAATAAAATACTAACAGAATCTGTGGTTTCACATTTGTAGGCAGCACTTGTGAAGACCTCTGTCAGGTGTGCGCAGAGAGATCAGAAATTTAAAAAAGCTTTTCTCGGACTCCGGTAGAACCGTAGTGTTTGAGAACCACCCACTGCTGAGTCAAGCCAATTAAAGCCATTCAGAACTGTGACCAATCAATCACAGGCCGCCGCAGTTTCAGGAGGACGAGAGGAGGAAGGAAAAAAAAAAAACTCCTGAGACTTCAGCGCACCCAAACACTCACGTAAGCACAAACAAAGAGCAGTAACAGAAAATAAATACATTTTGTTCACAATGGAGAGTCAACGCAGCGCCTACCACTTCACACACAGAGAAGCACTCCCTCCGCAGTGGAATGAATAAAGCACTTCACACCTGGAATTTTCTAGGGCATCACGCCACTCTACGTTACCAGAGCAAACCACTCAGGAAACCGTACCTGTTTTTTCTCTCTGTCGAGTAGAGATAGTACGAACGAAACGTCACGCACTCTCGGAAAACATCAAACAGGAGACGGCTGAAAGTTACACACACACACACACACACACACACACACACACACACTGTGCAAATAACAGTTTAGAGATACGGAGACCAGGAGAAAAGATTTGCAGCGTAGGCAAAACAAAGCATCTTCCTCTGACAGGGCTGAAGCGTTGCCGAACCTCTAATCCTATTTTCACGTATAATGCTATATTGCCTTCCTTTAAACATGTGCACAGCCTTCTTTTCTCAGACACAGGTTTGTTCTGTGCAATTTTTTTCAGGGAAAATGTAAGACTCTGCAGCACCGCGCGCGTATCACTGTGTCTACAACTGAGGAGTCAAAGCGTTATTAACAGAATGCTGAAATAAACAATTTGTGTAGGATTGATTTGAAAAAAATCAACATTATCATAAGATTAGCAGTGCATTTTCAGTTCAAATTTAAATGAGATATTCCATTTAGAAAAACACTTTCTAAATGTAAAATATATGCAGCGATTATGGTTACAACACCATAATATAATTGAAACTGGAGACAGGCCACCGACACTACAAGATTTTAGTTTAACATATCACACATATCACATTTTTACTGCAAATCCATATCAAGTAATTCCTTCTTACACCAACCGAGGGATATCTGCATGCAGGGCTGCACTCTGCAGACACCTATATGTATTTTCATTTATATAAACACCGCCAACCGGTGTCAGGCCATCAAGCCGAAGAGCTGAGGAATCCTTGTAACCTTCCCCGCTGTCAGAAAATCCAATAAAAAGGCAGAAAAATAAATTGTGTGCATTTGTGTGCCCCTCTGTTCTCCTGTCAGCCCAGGGGAGTGTGAGCCTGGGCGAGAGGGTGCAGACCAGCTCTGCCGCTGCTTTAACGTGCAGCCTGCTACTGGTTTCATGTGCCTTTAATGTCCGGTTATTTGTTGTGTGGTTTGTGTTTTGTCTTGTGTTTGTGGTGACGGACCGTGTGGCCATGATGTGTAACACCCAATGACCCCCCCTTTTTCCTGGTGATGGCAGATTTCTCAGTTGGACTGTAGCCAGGTTTTAAAACAGGACACTACACCCATGATGACCCACAAATGAAGAGATAACTGGACAAACAAGGCTTCACATTATATTTGTAATCCTCAATAGAGCTAGTTGTTGAACCGTTTTGTGTGCCGCAGCTCAGTGTGCCTCTTGGTGAGGAGTAGAAGGCCGGAACAAAAACGCGATGTCATCTGGGAAGGAGCTGTTTGGGGGGCAATCAAGTAGGTGCAAGCGCGCCTTCCTTGAAGGTTAATTTGGAAAATAAATGGCATATTTATACTGTTTTCCTCCAAATCAAAAATGAAAAAAGTAAAATCCTTTCTCCTAATATTTGGTTGAGTCAATGTTTTGTCATCTAATAAGCTTTCAAAGGCATCAATTTATTTATTATTCAAACTGGACTTCCTGGATGGCATCACTCGTCACCATTGCTTGAAGCCCCCCCCCACACCGAAGCAGATCGTTGCATACAAATGTTGCAAGGGTCAGATTAATCAATAAACTAATAAATTAATCATTTGAGCAAGGTTCCGTACCGCTGCTTGTATCACGTTTGATTAACTGTTTTTTTAAGATCTATATTTTGTTTGCAAAAGTACTAAAACTCTGAGAACTAACCCTAAACCTTTTTTTTTCCATTCCAATCCCTAACCTTGATTTAAAATCTTAATTTGACAAACGTTGTAGTTGAAGGGTGTTTAGTTTTAAATGCTGCTTCAGGTGTCCTATGAAGAGCTACCAGTGCACATGATCAACAACTGATTAAAGAACGTATGCATGTCAGCTCTACAAAGAAAACCTTAGCTTTAAATAATGTTGTAACCGACAAAAACCCTTTTTTGGTGGCTGACCAGACAGTGCAGTTTGCCAAAACTGTAGCATTAATCATTTGCTCATTGATGTTAACATTAAAGACCTCAACGGCAGCAAAAGCGAGGTGCGTATTGATGCGTGCTGCACAGTGACTGAGGGATACTTAAGACGAGAAAAGCAGAGCCAGAGAGTAAACTATCCATCCTGCAGAAATAGCCTGTGATGTTTCAAACAGCCAGATAACAAGCGGCCTGTTGTCTAAGGTCCAGGGCCAGAAGATGGAGGGGAGCTGAAAGGGGAGCTCTCTCTCTCTCCTTTAAAGGGAACTTCTCGGGGTGGGAGGAGGGAGCTGCAGCCCTCCCTGTAAACAGTCTCCAGGCAAGAGGAGCTATTAAATGAAGGAACAAATGGCACTGATCGGACCTCACATCATCGACCACTGATGGATCAGCGCAACAGGAGAGGCGGGAGAAAGCTGACATCAGCTCTAGAAAGTGGGGGCCGTTTGGGCGTATGGGGGGGTTAATGCATGGGTGATGTCTGGTAGCGCTGGGCATTTGAGACAGATTATTGGGAGATGTATGTAGTCAGCAAAAGTGAGTAAATCCACCAGTGCACTTCTTTTTTTTCGTTTTTTGGAGCCAGATGATTTTTTTTTCCAGGAAGCAGGAGGGAGGTTCGTAGAAGACATTTGGAACTCGCCAGCGTACAACATCTCCCTCAAGTCAAAAAGCACACCTGTGCAGATCAATTTGAACATGAGGTTTCATTTAGGTTGAGGTAAAAAAAAAAAAAAAAAAAGGAGACTTCCCCGCACGCAGCCGTGCACACGCCCAGCGGAGGCTACCGAGGTCTGTGCTGAGTGGAGATAAAAGTGCAGCCAGCGTGAGGTCAGCGGGCCGACGGATGTAGTGTTGACCAGAAGTTGAAGGAGACACACAGAGGGCAAGAGCCCCGGAAAATGACATACTTAGTCGAGTGAAAAGATTGGAGCTAATGCTGAAAGATGGATGAATAGCACATCGGCTAATTGGCTCAGTGTCTCTCCACCCCGCTTCTCCACGCGGGTCTATCAATCGCCATGTGGCTCGTCTCAGGTTTCCAGTAATCAAGAGCAGCAAACAGCAGCGGGGGGGGGGGGGGGCGCGGAGGCGTGGCACACAGATCCTTGGAGTGCAGAGATGTAAAGTGCTGGATGGAACCGGCGGGTTTCAGGGGCAGCCATGTGCACCGGGCTGAATTATTCATGCTGATTACACATTTCTTATTGAAATGAATTTGCGAGTTCAACACGTGTTCCCCCGGCATCGCCACTTAGGAAGCTGGCTTAATTGGAGCTGGGTCTGTGTGTGTGTGTGGGGGGGGGGGGGGGGGTGTCAGTGTGTGCTTTTGGCAAGTTTTGGGGCGTGGTGATAGAAAGTAACTAATTACATTTAGAGTTTGTTGAATATTTTCCGATATATATCAAACACAAATACAATACATAATGTACTTTCGACAGATTAACAAAGCAGCATCTACTTGAGGCTCCTTCGTATGTTTCGGATGATAAGAGGTTTTAGTAGGTCCACCAAAAAGAGAATTCCACTGTAAACTTTGAGAGATGCTTCATTTAACTGCTCATGTCGCACCCTAATTATTTGGATCCATCTTCTGACCTTATACTCGGAAGTGAGTGTATTAAAGTACTTCTACTCACCAGCTACAACAGGAAAATGCTATAGTATTCTAATTATGAATAAGTGAGTACACAAGAAAGAGAAGTTTTACTTCTGATGCTCATCAAGATGAACACGTGAGCGTGGAAGATTTTTTACTCTCGCTGTCTGAAGCGGAGTATAGTTGTCGCACAGCTACAGCAAGTGCACAGGTGTCTAAATATGTGCACAGGGATATTATCTCTGACAAATTATCAAATTCAGCAGTATGTGGGTGAAGGCGCTCATGGTCACGTGTGCTGGTTTACTCTTTTTTTCTATAAAAAAGGATGGAGAAAAAAGGCCTCTCGTCGCTACGTTCTGTATGTGACACATGGAGCACGGCAGCGCGCGGCATAATGAGGAGGATGAGGACTATAAACAGCGTTCGTCTGCTCGCATTTAGATTCACCCGTCCTCGTCCCCTCCTCTCTATCATTTCATCCATCTTAGTTTGACTAAATATACACACAAAACCGCCCGACATCCATCTCAATTGTCGAGCCGTTCTCCATCCTTTTCTCTCTCCAAAAACCTCCCTCCTCCGCTCCACAAGCCGCCCACTCTCCTTGTCTCTCTGCGCTGCGCCGACCCCTCCCTCACCCTCAATCCTCCCCTCCCTTCCCTCCCCGGGGGGGGACTAACATCCAGACCTGGGCAAACGTATGGACGTGATTCTAAACATCTAAATAGTTTCCAAACCCTTAAAACATTGTACATTTTTCAGTTTTTTCCCAATTCTAAACATCCTCCGTTATTTTTGGGCTGCCCTGACTCGGCCTTACCGTCTCTCTTGCCCGCTACACCTTCGCTTGTTTGTCTCTTTCCATGTAAGACAAACTTGAAAAT